>NW_011889497.1:83488-88036 GCF_000151845.1 Pteropus vampyrus | reverse complement strand
AGGTAAAAATATTTTAAAAAGAGAAGAATAATAGCTACTGCAACTCAGAAATAAACTTGCAGCATAAATGGAGATAATCTGAGACAACAAAAACAGAAAAGGGGTGGCGGGGAAAAGGCTGAATTTGCAAAAGGGGGGTGGAGATAAGATGTATGCAGAAGAAAAAGGACTACTGTACATATAAAACTTTCTTTTACACGAATGTAATGGTTACCACACACAAAAAAAATCCAGAACTGAGACATATAACATAAAAAAAGAGGGGACAGAAGGAAAAGTATAGAAAACCACCAAACTAAAATAAGACAGAAACACAAGGGCAAAGAAACTATGAAAACACCAAGCTATCAGAAAACAAAAGATAAAATGGCTATAGGAAAACCTTGTATATTAATAATTACCCTAAATGTAAATGGACTGAATTCACCAATAAAAAGGCACAAAGTAGCAGATTGGATTAAAAAAAAACCCAACCATAGACCGCCTTCAAGAGACACATCTCAGTTACAAGGACAAATATAGACTTAAAGTGAAAGGGTGGAAAATGGTGGTCAGACAATGGCATCCAGAGAAAAGTGAGTGTAGCCATACTTTTATCAACAAGACAAGTAATGACAAGCATTGGAGAGGTTGTGGGGGAAAAGAAACCCTCATACACTGCTGGTAGGAGTGTAAATTGGTATGGCCACTTGGGAAAACAATATGGAAACAGCCTACTGATGAATGGATAAAGAAGATGTGGTATGTATATATAACAGAATATTATTCAACCACAAAAAAGAAAAATTTTGCCATTCGTGACAATGCAGATGGACCCTAAGGGGCTTATGCTAAGTTAAATAAGTCAGGCAGAGAAAGGCAAATATTGTATTATATCACTTGTATGTAGAATCTTAAAAGGTTGAACTCATGAAAACAGAGAACACATTTGAGGTTGTAGAGGGTGTGGCTTATGGGAAATGAGGAGATGTTTGTCAAAAAATATAAACACTCAGTTATAAAATGAATAAGTTTGGGGGATCTAATACATCATGGTGATTATTATCAACAAAACTGTATTATATACTTAAAGTTCATGAGAGAGTAGATCTTCAATGTTCTCGCCACAAAATAAAAATAGTAATTTTGTGAGGTGATGCAGATGTTAGCTAATGCTATAGTGGTAGTCATTTTACAATATATAAGTGTATCAAAAGCATTGTCACGTTAAACCCACACATTGTTATATGCCAATTATATCTCAATAAATCTAGATAAAAATTTTTTTAAAAAAAAGAGTATATAAAGAAGTTATGGTTTGTATATGCAATGGAATATTACTCAGTCATAAAAAATGTAATCTTACCATTTTCAATGACATAGATGGACCTAGAGGTTATTTTCCTGAGTGAAATAAGTCAGACAAAGATAAATACCATATGATTTCACTTATATGCAGAACCTAAGGAATAAAAAAAAAAAGTGAACTAAACCAAAACAGACTCAAAAATACAGAGGACAATATGGTGACAGCCAGAGGGAAGGGAGATTGGTGGTGCTGGGAAAAAGGAGTGAAGGGTTAAGAAGTACAAATTAGTAGTTGAGAGATTGTCACAGGGATGGTGAGTATGGCATAGGGAATGCAGTCAGTAGTAATGTAATGGATATGTGTAGAGCCAGATAGATAATAATCAGGGAGGATCATCTCATAAACTACATAAATGTCTAACTAATGTACTGTATACTTGAAACTAATAATAAAATAAAATTATATATAAAAAAGAAGAGTTCAATGAAGTACAGATGCTAAACAAAGAAGAAATGGAAATAATAAGACTGGGTGCCAGAAAAGGGCCATTCTTCCCAGTTTTCACTACTCCAGCACAAGAAACCTCCCTGCTCTTTTCCTGTCGTGCCAATCATATTCTTACCTCTTGTTCCTTGCATTATCTCTTCCTTCTGCCTAAAACATCTTGGTATTCTCTTGTTTTGTTCCTTCACTTTTTCAATCCTCTGTTCAAATGTTAAACTCTCTGTTAGGTTTTCTTTAAAACCCTGTTTAGAGTGACTACAGAAATATGGTAGAGTAAGAACATCGTCAGATCTCTCCCTTTGAAACAATAAGCTGAAAATCGAAAACTCAACAACAACAACAAAAACACCCAACTGCACACCAGCACATCTGAGCATGATATCTGCAGATAAGAAATACCACAGGTCAGAATCCTGGGTGTTGGGTGGTGAACTGGGAGAAACAAAGAAGCTGCCTCTTGCAGCCATAGCTCCCTGTAGGAGGAGGAAGGAAGGGAGAAGGTCTGGTGAGTTCCCTGAACAGCCCCGTTTGAGAGAGCAGTGAGCTCCACATGGCTGGCATCAGTGCCCAGTCATCAGGGCAGAAAGCAAAGAAACAGGATGGCAGAGAAACAACAATTGATTTTTACCAGCTGTGGTTGCAAAACTGAAGCTGAGCTGCAGCCCCCATCCATCAACCCAGAGACCCCCCTCCCCCCATATCCTCTAAGACTTAACACCACAGAGCCCCAGGGGATACTGAGCAAACACTATCGAAACTGTTGCTAACACTGACAGGTACTGGGACCAAGGGTAGCGAACATGATTAAACATCCATAAGAAAAAAAGGCATCATTAAGGCTTTACATAAAGCAGGGATCTGAGAGGCATAGAAGCCACTTACTGAAAACCAAAAGAAAAATGTCTTCTTTGCAACAAGCTAATACAGCAGAATACACTTCCATTAATGCCCAGGTGGAGAAATAGTCCATTAAACACTATGGACAACCAAGATGAAAAGCTACCTCAGAAAGAAAGAAAAAAATCTCCAGAAAATAAGCTTCCAGACATAGAAATATATTACTTAAATGACAGAGAATTTAGGATGATATTTCTGAAAAAACTCAGTGAGATTCAAAACAATTCATAGCAACAATTTCAGGAATTGAAAAAATAACTATATGAGCAGAATAAGTTCTTTAAGCAAGGAGATTGACATCCTCATAAAGAACCAAATAGACCTTCTGGAGATAAAAAACACACACTGCAAGAGATGAAAAATGAAATAGCAAGCTTGGGAAATAGAGACAAAATAGAGGAAAGGTCAGTGATATTGAAGACAGAAATGTAGAAATAAATCAGAAGGAAGAAGAGAGAAACAGAAGGTGAAAAATAATGAAAGAGAAATATAAGAACTAGCTGATACAATCAGGAGAGGAAACATAAGAATAATGGGAATTCTCTAAGAGGAGGAAAAAGAACAGGGATTAGAAAGCATTTTCAGACAAAGAGTTGACGAGAATTTCCCAAATCTAAAGAATGAGCAGGAGCTTGGAATTCAAGAACATCCAATTATCTCAACCCCAAAAGGCCTTCACCAAAATAAATTGTATTAAAGTTATCAAAAATCAACTACAAGAAAGATTTCTCAGCGCAGCCAGGGAAAAGAGAACAGACACAATAGAAAAAAATTCATTAGATTATTATTGGACTTCTCAGCACAAACCTTACAAGCTAGAAAGGAGTGCAATCAAATATTCAAACTCTTAAATGAAATGAACTACCAACCAAGATTAATGTATCCAGCTCTTCTTTAGATATGAAGGAGAAATAAAGACCTTTCCAGGCATACAAAAATTAAGGGAATTCTCCACACGAGTCTCACATTACAGGAAATACTGAAAGAGGTCAGCTCACCTAAAACAAAATGACAAAAAAAAAAAAAATACATATTTAGTAGTAAGGTGACTAGCAGATTAAGAGAAGCAGAGGAGTTTAACCCTTACTAGGAATAGGGCATTATAAGCTGAAAAATAAGAAGAGATTTGCTTTAGCACGATAGTAATGAATGTTCACCATACATAGGGACAAATTGAGACAACAATGACTGAAAAGGAGAAGATTCAAATATCCAAATTCACAAAGGGGAATGGAGATAAGGCACATGCAGAAGAAAATGGATGACTGTATATATATAACTATCCTTTACATATTCGTAATGGTAACCACATGCCAAAGATTCAGAACTGAAGTATATAACATAAAACAAGAAAAACCAGAGGGAAAACCCACAAAAGCCAACCGAAATTAAAAAAACCTGACTCACAAGGACAAAAAGCAATGGAAACACTGAGCTACCAGAAAGCAAAAGATAAAATATCTATAAGAAGACCTCATATTTCAATAATCACCTAAATGTGAATGGACTGAACTCACCAATAAAAAGGCACAGAGTTGCAGATTGGATCAAAAAACAAAATCCAATCATGTACTCCCTCCAGGAGACACATCTCAGCTCCAAAGACTAATACAGACTCAAAGTGAAAGGGTGGAAAACGATGTTTCAAGCAAAGTGAAAGGGTTGAAAGGGTGGAAACGATGTTTCAGGAAAAAGCGGGAATAGCAGTACTAATATTGGACGAAAGAGACTTCAAAATAAAAAAGGTAAAGAAAGATGCTGAGGGACACTTCATAATGAGAAAGGGAATTATGCACCAAGAAGACATAACACTTATTAATATCTATGCTCCCAATCAGGGAGCCCCAAAATACGTAAAG
>NW_011889497.1:83106-83438 GCF_000151845.1 Pteropus vampyrus | reverse complement strand
ATAATGAGAAAGGGAATTATGCACCAAGAAGACATAACACTTATTAATATCTATGCTCCCAATCAGGGAGCCCCAAAATACGTAAAGTAATTATTTACAGAACTAAAGGGAGAAACAGACCAAAACACTATTGTAGGAGGAAACCTAAATGCCCCACTGTCAGATATAAACAGATCATCCAAACAGAAAATTAATAAGGAAATAACATCCTTAAATGATACTTTAGACCAAAGGGACATAATTGACATTTACAGAGCCTTCCATCTCAAAACAGCTGCTTATACATTCTTCTCTAGTGCACATGGAACATTTTCAAGGATTGACCACATACT
>NW_011889497.1:80727-83056 GCF_000151845.1 Pteropus vampyrus | reverse complement strand
ATAATTGACATTTACAGAGCCTTCCATCTCAAAACAGCTGCTTATACATTCTTCTCTAGTGCACATGGAACATTTTCAAGGATTGACCACATACTAGGACACAGAGATAATCACAACAAATATAAGAGAATTGAAATCATAACCACCATATTCTCTGATCATAATTTTTTGAAAGTAGAGATCAACTGTAAAAAGAAAGCGAGAAGAGCCACAAATACATGGAAATTAAACAATATACTACTGAAGAATAACTGGGTCATAGAATAAGTAAAAAGAGAGATCAAGATATACATAGAAATGAATGATAATGATAGTACAACATATCAAAACTTTTGGGACACGATAAAAGCAATCATATCATATCATTACAGGCATATTTCCAAATCATATCATTACAGGCATATTTCCAAAAGCAAGAATGAGCCCAAATAAACAACTTAATGCTTTATCTTAAAAAACTAGAAAAGGAAGAACAAAGGATGCCTAATGTCCACAGAAGGAAAGAAATAACCAAAATTAGAGCAGAAATACATGAAATTGAAAACAAAACAGAACAAAAAACAATAGAAAAAATAAATGCAACAAAGAGCTGGTTCTTTGAAAAGGTTAATAAAATCAACAAACCTCTGGCTAGACTCACTAAAAGAAAAAGAGAAAGAACACAAATAAAATCAGGGATGAAAGAGGGGAAATTACGACAGACACTGCAGAAATACAAAGGATGATAAAAGAATACTATGAAAAAGTATATAACACCAAATTCAATAAACTAGAAGAAATGCACCAGTATTTAGAACAATATAAACTTCCTAGACTGAATCAAGAAGAACTGGAAAATCTAAATAGATCGATCAGCAGGATGGAAATTGAAAAAATTCATCAAAAATCTACCAAAAAGTAAAAGTCCAGGACCAGATGTCTTCACCAGTGAATTCTAACAAACATTCAAAGAAAATTTTATACCTATTCTCCTTAAAATCTTCCAAAAAATCAAAGAGGAGGCAATACTTCCCAACTCATTTTATGAGGCCAGTATCACTCTGATACCAAAACCTGGTAAGGATAACACAAAAAAAGAAAACTACAGACCAAAATCTCATGAACACAGATGCAAAAAACCTGAATAAGATACTAGCAAACCGAATACAGTAACATATTAAAAAGATTATACACCATGATCAAGTGGGCTTCATCTTAGGGGCACAAGAATGGTTTGACGTATACAAATCAATTAATGTGATATACCACATAAACAAATTCAAAAATAAGAATCATATGATCATATCAATAGATGCAGAAAAAGCCTTCTATAAGATACAGCATCCATTTATGATGAAAACACTTAACAAAATCAGTATAGAAAGAAAGTACCTTAACATAATAAAGGCCATATATGACAAGCCCTCAGCTAACATTGTACTTAATGGTAAAAAACTAAAAACCTTCCCTCTAAGATCAGGAACAAGGCAAGGCTGTCCACTATTGCCACTGTTATTCAATATAACACTGGAGGTCCTAGCAAGTGCCATCAGGCAAGAAAAAAATATAAAAGGCCTCTAAATAGGAAACAAAGAAGTCAAACTGTTACTATTTGTGGATGACATGATTGTCTATATAGAAAACCCTAAAGACTCCACAAGAATAGTACTAGAAACAATAAGCAAATACAGTAATGTCTCTGGATACAAAATCAACATTCAAAAATCCATAGCGTTCCTATACTCTAATAATGAAGTGACAGAAAAAGTGGACAAAATAATTCCTTTTGCAATAGCAACAAATAAAATAAAATACCTAGGAATAAATCTAACAAAACATGTAAAGGACCTATATAATGAAAACTATAAGATCCTATTAAAAGAAATCGAAGAAGATACAAAGAAATGGAAAGATATTCCGTGTCCTTGGGTTGGAAGAATCAACATAGTTAAAATGATCATATTACCTAAAGCCTTATATAAATTTAATGCAATCCTCGTCAAAATCTCATTGGCATTTTTTAAAGAAATAGAACAAAAAATCTGATGATTTGTATGGAAGCACAAAAGACCCAGAATTGCCAAAGCCATCCTGAGAACAAAGAATGAGGCTAAAGGCATCACTCTGCCCGACTTCAAATAATACTACAAAGCAACACTAATCAAAACGGCATGGTATTGGCAGAAAAAAGACACACGGACAAGTGGAACAGAATCGAGAGTCCTGTAATAAGTCTATATTTATATGGGCAAATAATTTTGACAAAAAAAGCCAAAAACATACAGTGGAGAAAGGAAAGGCTCTTCAATAAATGGTGCTGAGAAAACTGGAAAGCCACCTGCAAAAGACT
>NW_011889497.1:80367-80677 GCF_000151845.1 Pteropus vampyrus | reverse complement strand
AACAGAATCGAGAGTCCTGTAATAAGTCTATATTTATATGGGCAAATAATTTTGACAAAAAAAGCCAAAAACATACAGTGGAGAAAGGAAAGGCTCTTCAATAAATGGTGCTGAGAAAACTGGAAAGCCACCTGCAAAAGACTTAAACTAGACTTGTCTATCACCACACATCAAAATTAACTCAAAATGGATTAAGAACCTGAATATAAGACCGAAACAATAAAATGCATAGAAGAAAACATAGGAACTAAACTCAAAGATCTTGGACTTAAAGAGGATTTTATGAATTTGACCTCAAAGGCAAGAGAAG
>NW_011889497.1:78735-79547 GCF_000151845.1 Pteropus vampyrus | reverse complement strand
AACAATAAAATGCATAGAAGAAAACATAGGAACTAAACTCAAAGATCTTGGACTTAAAGAGGATTTTATGAATTTGACCTCAAAGGCAAGAGAAGCAAGAGCAAACATAAATAAATGGGACTACGTCCAACTATAAAGCTGCTTCTGCTCAGCAAAAGAAACCATCAGCAAGGTAAAGAGACAACCATCTGAATGGAAAAATATATTTGCAAGCAACACCTCCGATAAGGGCCTAATATTCAAAATATAGAAAGAACTCATACAACTCAATAACAACAACAACAAAACAAATAATCTAATCAAAAATGGGCAGAAGACCTGAACAGACACTTCTCCCTAGGGGACATAAAAATGGCCAACAAATTTATGAAAATATGCTCAACATCACCAGCTATTAGAGAAATACAAATCAAAACCACAATGAGATACCATCTCACACCTGTTAAAATGGCTATAATGAACAGGACAAGTAATAACAAATGTTGGAGAGGATACAGGAAAAAGGAACCCTCATACACTGCTGGTGGGACCGCAAATTAGTTCAGCCACTATGGAAAGTGGTATAGAGGTTCCTCAAAAAACTAAGAATTGACCTACCATATGATCCAGCAATCCTTCTACTGGGTATTTATCTCAAAGACTTGAAAACTCATATTCAAAAAGATACTTGCACACCGATGTTCATAGCAGCATTATTCACAGTGGCCAGGACATGGAAGCAACTGAAGTGTTCTATGATAGATGATTGGCTAAAGAAGCGTTGATACATATATACAATGTATGTATCTCATATTACTCAGCCATAAGAAGAG
>NW_011889497.1:77138-77860 GCF_000151845.1 Pteropus vampyrus | reverse complement strand
AGCAACTGAAGTGTTCTATGATAGATGATTGGCTAAAGAAGCGTTGATACATATATACAATGTATGTATCTCATATTACTCAGCCATAAGAAGAGATGAAATACTGCCTTTTGCAACAACATGGATGGACCTTGAAATAATCATACTAAGCTAAATAAGCTAAACAGAAAAGGTTGAAAATCACATGATATCACTTATATGTGGGATATAAACCTAAAAGCAACAAATGATCAGGACAAACAGAGACTCATGGACATGGACAATGGACTAGTGGGTACCAGAATGGAGGGGAGAGGCAAAAGGGAGGAAATAAAAAAATTAACTATATAGTTAACTTTATAGTTTATTATTATTATTATTATTATTATTTCTTTTTTTAAATGCCAGTTTATTTTTTCATACTTTATATTTAACTATATAGTTAATTATTTCCTCCCTTTTGCCTCACCCCTCCATTCTGGTACCCATTGTCCATGTCCCTGAGTCTCTGTTTGTCCTGATCATTTGTTGCTTTTAGGTTTATATCCCACATATAAGTGATATCATGTGATTTTCAACCTTTTCTGTTTAACTTATTTAGCTTAGTATGATTATTTCAAGGTCCATCCATGTTGTTGCAAAAGGCAGTATTTCATCTCTTCTTATGGCTGAGTAATATTCCATTGTATATATGTATCAACGCTTCTTTAGCCAATCATCTATCATAGAACACTTCAGTTGCT
>NW_011889497.1:74445-76015 GCF_000151845.1 Pteropus vampyrus | reverse complement strand
GAATTTTAGGAGCCAAAGTGTAGGACTCTTTCCCAAGCTGTGGAGCTGAATCTGACCAGCTAGATAGAGAGAAAACACTCCTTATATACCAACATATGTTAGATATGGTCAAATAATATACTATCTCTGCTGGACCCAGAGAGGCCCAGAGAGGGTCATCACTCAGCCATAAGAAAAGATGAAATACTGCCATTTGCAGCAACATAAATGGATCTTGAGATAATCATGCCAAGTGAAATAAGTCAGAAAAAGTTGAGAACCATACAATTTCACTCATATATGGGATATAAAACCGAAAGCAACAAACGAAAAATGGACATGGACAACAGTTTAGTGATTACCAGAAAAAAAGGGGGGAAGGGGCAGGTTGATAAGGGTAAAATATATGATGACAGAAGGAAATTTAACTTTGTCTGATGAACACACAATGCAATATACATATTACGTATTATTGAATTATACACTTGAAACCTATATAATTTTATTAACCAATGTCACCTCAATAAATTTAATAAAATAAAAAAATAAAGAATAATAAAAGCACAAAAAAGGATTATTCCCTATGCTCTCTCATTGTATCTCAGTGAGACAGAGCCTTTTGAAATGTCTTAAAGTAAGAAGTATTGCATTTGGTACTATTAACAAAATTACTAATTGTAATAAATTAGTTTTGCATAATTCTCTAGAGAAAAATTTCACATACACACATTTGTATGTACTATACTCTATATGGCAAACATGAGGAAATACACAAATAAGGTTAAGCGACATATTCAAAATTACGAATTTTGCACTTCTTATGGGTAATCTAGTATCTTGACCTAGTTTAATGATTGCCCTCAAGCCATGTTTTTACTTATATTATTTGCATCTTATCAAAATGAAATCATACTCTTGGGGAGCAAGTTGTGATGATCACAGTTTTGTTGCTTTAACAGAAACTTCATTGTTTATGAAAAAATATTGTAAAGAAATTTGGTGGTTTCAAAAAGAACTAGCATATTCCATTAACATGCAATAACCGATGTCTTCCAGACTAATGAATGTGTCTGGCAGAGAAACCACCAACTCTGTGAGCCACTTTATCCTCACAGGCTTTTCCTCAAGCCCAAAAATGCAGCTCCTCTACTTTGGGATCTTCACAGCAACCTATACCTTGACTTTGATGGGGAACACAGCCATTGCCTGTGCCGTGTGGTGGGACCGGCACCTTCACACTCCAATGTACATTTTCTTAGGGAATTTCTCTCTCCTGGAAATATGCTATGTCACCACGACCACCCCTAACATGCTGGCCAACTTCCTCTCCACAAGCAAGTCCATCTCTTTTGTGGGTTGTTTCACACAGTTCTACTTCTTCTTCTCTTTTGGGTGTGATGAGGGCTTCTTCCTTTGCATCATGGCCTTCGACAGGTACCTTGCCATCTGCCGTCCTCTGCATTACCCATGTATCATGACTAAACAGCTGTACACTGGCCTCATCATCTTCGGATGGTCATGTGGGTTCATCCTTTTCCTGACCCCAGTTGTTCTCATTTCACAGTTGCCCTATTGTGGCCCAAACACCATC
>NW_011889497.1:69799-71610 GCF_000151845.1 Pteropus vampyrus | reverse complement strand
AACATTCTTCAACAGTTAAAAAAGATTATAATGAAGCTGAAAAATACCTATCGCCTAGTGACATCACAGCCATCACAATGTTGTAGCATAACACATTACTCATGTTTATGGTGATCCTGGTGTAAACAAATCTACTGTGCTGCCAGTCATATAAAAGGATAGCACATGTAATTATGCAAGTACATAATATTTGATAATGATAATAATCATTTCTTTAGAGTATACTCTTTTTACTTATAAAAAATTTTGCCGTAAAAAAGTATACTGTGTTATTCTGGCAGCAGCCTCATACATGTCATGTTTACCATGACTCTTGATTGAACCATTTTCTCTTGTGGTTGATTTAATCTAGTGTTGTTTTGCATAGTAATATGCTGTACAGGCTTGTAGCCTGGGAGCAATAGGTTATAACATATAGTCTAGGTGTGTAGTAGGCTAGACTATCTAGGTTTGTGTAAGTGCACTCTATGATGTTCACACAACAACAAAATTGCCTAATGATGCATTTCTCAGAATGTATCCCATCATTAAGTGGCACATGACTGTAATACCTAATAGAATGTAAATGCTATGTAAATCGTTTTTATACTGTATTATATAGAAAATAATGACAAGAAAAAAATCTGTACTTGTTCAGTACAGATGCCATGGCCTAACTATATAGTACATGCCAGCAACAACATAGCTTTTTCTCCCAAATATTTTTGATCCGTGGTTGGTTGAATTCACAGATACTGAACCTGCAGCTACAGAGGGCTGACATTAGTAGCTGTATTAAATAGTTTCATGTGAATGTTAACTCATACTGACAGTGTCCCAAGTGAAAAGCACCACATATCTTTCCAATTTCTACTTCAGGGGTTCTCAGAAGCTACCAGAGCCCCCATAGTCAATGTTAGGTGCAGCCTTGAAGTGTTATGGGATCAGTACAGGTGGATGAATACATCAAACATTTATCTTTCTGGGAGACATTCCCAATACATTTCAGAGACTCTGGAATCAAGTCTCCTGCTGCAGTGGCTTTTCCTCCTCTCCCGGTTACTCCCTCTGCTCCTCCTTCCTTTCTAAGGTAACCTTTCATATGTAACAACTACATCCAAGTCCTAGTCTCTGGCTCTGCTTTCAGGAGAGCTCATATGAACACAAATGATAATATAAATGGCTCTAGAAATCCAACCCTCAGTATGAGATCCTGGAAAGATAGCAGCGAATATCCCATTGCAGGGAATAAGTCAGGTAGTGATAACCCCAGTATAGAAGAGCATTACATTTTCTATGACTTTAACCTGTGACAAATTAGGAGGAGGCACAGGCAGAAGGGAAAGCACTATATATACAATAGCTCTAGCACTACAATGAATGGAGACAATGATAATTATAGAAGCTGTAGAATTGGGTGAATTATTTCCTTGACATGTTTAAGAAAGAATGATAAATTCAATCAACCATTTATCAAGTCGGAGCATATCTCCTCTATAATAAAAGACAAGATGTTGTATTTTGTAACCTCTGCTACTAGGAGACACAGGACTTGGTGGGGTTTGTGATATTTAGGAAGCAGATAAAACCAAATTTGTTGAATACACCTGACACATTTTGTCGAATACTGCTCTGTTACATTTATTAAGTGATTGACTTGAAAGACTGCTAATTTTGAGTAGGACCCAGAGCAAAAAGAAACCTCTACAATAGGTTCCGGCTGCTGTTCATATTTCCCTGCTGTTCAGGCTATATAGTACAATGCGATAAGCATCGTTAGACTTGTAGAGCATTCCCCTAGACTCCTAGAACAAAGCCATTCTTTCTATTGC
>NW_011889497.1:65643-67149 GCF_000151845.1 Pteropus vampyrus | reverse complement strand
TTTAGGTCTCATCTCAAAATTCAGCATAAAAGAAACCTTCTCAAACTACCTTATGTAAAAGGGTATCTCCTACTCCCATTTTATCTATCCCCTTCACCTGCTTTATTTTTCCTCAATTTATCACCACCAGAAATATTGTGTACTATATATTTATTTCTCTATTTCTTTAATTCTGTCTCCTCACACTAGAACATGAACTTTCTGAGAGCTAATTATCATTACTATATCTCTAATGCCCAAAGTAATACCTAACACACAGTAGTAGCTCAATAAATGTGTGTTTAATGGATTTGTTGATTAAATAAACAATTAATTAAGTTCCTACTATTGAGGAAGTATCCTTGCCTTCAACAAACTTACAACCTAACTGGCAGAAAAGGCAACCCAATCGTGAGTAAACATCTGGCAAAACTCAAAAAAAAATGCTATAAATTTAGAAAAGAATATTTTTGTAAGCTATAATGGGCAAAGAAAGTGTCAAGAAGAGCATAACTGGTACCTAAAAATGGGTAGAACAATTTTAAGATCAGATTGTAAAACTAAGATTGTACTATATTAATTGGGGAAAGCAAGTCAAATAGGAGTAATGGAACATATAAGGTAGAAATAAAGTTTGAGGACTAGTTGAAGGAAGCTTTGAATTACATACAAACTAAAAAATTTGGACACAACTAATTACATGTGACATTTGTAAGTGTAAATTTGTTTAACTGTTGATCCTCTCTCTCTAGGGCGGCACCTCTCATAGGTGGCCGGTCAGAATCGCGGTCTTCATGCTTTTGTGGCATCTTTCATGCTTTTGTGATGTCTTTTCACATTGGTTTTCTCTTCTAGGGTGCCACTTGGTTTTTCTCCCTTGTTCTCATGTTCACATCTTCTCCAACTCACCATGCGTTAAGATAATTATGACAGGATAAAAATGTCCCACTTTTTTACAAATAGTCATTTGTTGGTGCTATTCCTGCTGTTTTCTATGCACTCCACACATTTGGAGGTTCTATTACTCCACATTTGACATCAATGTCTTTGGCTTGTTTTGAGTTCTTGTGCTATTTTAAAAGGCTGGGTTTTCTTTTGAATAACCTATGCTTAGGCATTCTGAAACTGCTAAGACAATGGCTTTTTAAACTTTTTTGACCACAACCCACAGAAATTCATTTTACATTATGCCCAGTACACACATACATATATAACTGAAACAGAAGTGTCTTAGAACAATACCACCCTTATCACAAATGATACATTACTATTCTCTTCCCTTCCCTTCCCTTCCCTTCCCTTCCCTTCCCTTCCCTTCCCTTCCCTTCTCTTCTCTTATGTGTTGTACTGTTCTCTTCTGTTTTATTCCATTCCATTTCTAAGGACACATCTCATAAAGCGGCAAGATGAATGACTGGCTGGGTGATATTATTTCCTCTTGGTAGGATGACAATATTTATGGTCTCTGTAATTCAACTGACTCCTTTCTAATCATCAGACTGAAAGGAATTATATATTCCTTGGGGG
>NW_011889497.1:58692-62845 GCF_000151845.1 Pteropus vampyrus | reverse complement strand
AGGCACCTGTAGCACCACACTTAGTACACAGAAGTAAGTGCCAAGGATGTACAGGAAGGTGAGAAAGATGATGAGAGAGCTAATGATACCACAGATGAGAGTAATTCCAGATACTGGAGCACAGGACAATGCCAGCAAAGGTGCCAGATCACAGAGAAAATGGTCAATGATGTTTGGACCACAGAAGGGCACCTGAGATATTAGAGTCAAGGGAGTCAATAACCAGAGAAAGCCACCTGCCCAGCAGAAGACCACTAACCTAGCACACAGGTGATAGGTCATGATAGCAGGATAGTGCAAAGGTCTACAAATGGCAAGAAATCGATCAAAAGACATCACTGACAGAAATAAGCCCTCAGCGGCACACATGGAGAAGAAGAAGTAAAACTGGAGCAGGCAACCAGCATAGGAGATGCTCTTGGTCTGGGAGATGATATTAGCTAACATTTTGGGCACATCAGAACTGACATAGCAGATCTCCAGGAAGGAGAAGTTAGCTAGGAGGATGTACATGGGGGTGTGGAGTTTCCTGCTTGACCACACAGCACAGATGATGGATGTGTTTCCCAGGAGGGTCAGAACGTAAACGAAGGAGAAGAGCACAAAGAGGAGGTTCTGGATGTCTCTGTGACAGGGAAAGCCCAGGAGAATGAACTCACTCACAAACCCAGAGATATTAGTAGGTTCCAGGGTCCTCATTAGTCTGATCTGTGGAAGGGACAGAGACAGTATGAGACATAGAAATATTTACACTATTTTTTTTCTTCCTGATGAAGAAATATGCTTATTTTCCTCATTTGGGGTTTGTGATATTACTATTTTCCTTTAAGAAGATGAGTTGTTTTTTTCTCTTTGTCTCCTTTCTTCCTGCATTTACTCAATAAACATTTATTTTGCACATATTATTGCCAGGCACTGATCTAGGAGATAGGGAAAGAACAATAAATGAAAAAGCAGAGTTTCTACTCTTTTGGAGCTCATGTCAAATATCTTTTGTTCAAAGCAAATTCAAACAATACATTCTAGAATTTTTATCTAGAGGGAGCTTAGGAGCTTAAATTTGATTGAAAGAGATTTAAGGAGATTTATCTTGGAACCTCATTTGCCTAGCAAAGAAACTATTTTTACTTAGATTGTATGTTTATCTGTGACAATTTCGTGGGGAGTTGATACAGCATATAGAGTGGATGTTAGTATCCCTCCACCCATATGGCGGTGCTGCCACTGACACGGTAACAACAGAATATGACAAATCAAAACAAAATGTTGTCATGTGAGACATGAAGATTATACTCAGTTGGAAAAAATAATAAAAGGTTTTTGAGAGGGAAAAGGACCTTGGCAAAACATAGAATTTTCCAAGGGTAATGATAGAGGCAGAACTTAAATAGCATATGATAATAATGTGAAAAGATTTGTATATAAGACATTACGTTTAGAGAAGAATCCCAAAGAGTAAAAGTCAGAGTACTTGTAAAAGAATGGTGAGATATACGATGTAAAGATGGGGCCACGTCACAGGGGTGTCACTGCCAGTCTGACTAGTTTAGGCTTAATTTGCTAGTCTATGGAAAATAACAAGAGCTGGTTTAGTAGAAGAGTAAAATGATCAAAATTTTATGGAAGCTGTATTTGCAAGATAATTTACCAGACAATTACAGGGTAATGAAATTAGCAGGAAACTACTGGAAAGCTATTTCAGTAGTCTTAGGAAAAAACACAAAGAGCCTACCCTAGGGTAACGTATAAACAAAAAGATAGCAGCGATGGATTCACGAGATGTGTAGAAACCTAATCTCCTGGGTCCTGAAAACCAGCAGAGGTAATTAAATGCTGCTCAAGGAGCAGAGGAGAAAGATACAGAAAAGAGAGGTCTCGCTTTCCATTTGCCACAGTCATACTCGTTAGCTCTCTTATGATTATCTTCTCACTTAGGATGACTCACAGGGGAGAGCCACTCCCAGCCAATAGTCACATTCTAAGGGCTTTTCTGTTCCTATAAGTCAACATACTGAAGAGTAGGTTCCTTTGCCTTTGGGTATCTCTTAGACTCCACTTGATTTCCCAGTTCCCTGCTTTTTTTTTTGACTGGAATCTTAAGTATTATATTTCATTAAATAAATTAGCTTCTACTTACCAAGTTTTCCTTTCCTACAAGTCACACAATGGGTATTGATTTGCTATGCTGTCATCTTTGTGAAAGAGAATACTAAACAAGAGAGTCATCTAGATTATTGCCAAAGTCTTAAAGAAAAAATTTTTCCATTTTCCTGTCAGCTAAGAATACAATTCTTTTGAAGATAACCTGCAAAGACAAAATGATAATTTGACAAAGAACATTTCCTTAATTGCATGTAATGAGGTTTATGTAATAGAAACAGTGTTTGTAAAGGAAAATAATTATGAACATTTATTACTTTTTTATATTAATACATAAGACAAAATGGACATTCAGACATAGAAAATAAGTTACTGTTCCATGTGCCCATACATACTTATCCTAATGCAGTCCAGGAGTCTGAGATGTCATCTCTTTGGTAAAACATCTTTTGGTTCCTTTCCTCACAAAGATCCCTTTCAGGTTTTACTCAGAAAATAGAACATGCCACAGATCTCTCCATTTCCCATTACTTATCCCTTCCAGACTCTGAAGACTGTCTCTAGAGATCTCAACCCCAGGAGCAATGAAGCTAATTAACATGCATCATACACACTTGAGTATATTTCATCTTCAGTGATTATCATATGAAATGTGACATCAGATCAAAACTATATGAATGTGCACATACTTATATGTACACCCACACTCAAATACAGGCACATGCATGCACATGCATATATACTCCAGCCTAACACAGTATTCTTCCCTCCAGAGTTGCATCTCCTATCGTCCACTATATCCAGAATGAGCCTATTCTTAGACATCCACAGAGCTACCTATCTCCATTGTTTACAAACTTCTTATCTCTACATATAGATCAAACAGGATATGTATTAGTCAATCAACAAGTTAAGACATTGTGTAACAGAGAAAAATCCATTTTCTCTTTAAAACTACATTTTTTTTCTAAGCCTTTCTTGCAGTTAGGTGTGCTCATGCAACTAAGTTGTAGTCAGTAGAATGTAATTAAAACTGATATGCAACACTCCATGCCATACTCATGCATGATCCTTCATGATTTTTGGTGTAATTGAGCATGTTGACCCTGGGAGTCAAGTTTTGAAGATGATGAAGGCAAAGATGGGAAAAATCTGAGTTCCAAAATCATCATTTGAAAAACAATCACCTGTCAATCAGGAACATCCATTTGGATATTAAGTGAATAGTAAATAAATGTCTTATGTCTTTCATATTTCATCCACTGAAAAAGAATCTTGTTCAGAGAAAAATAATGTGACTAATTGAATCAAATATTTACATTTTGATAAATGCGTAAAGAAAACAATCTGTGGGTGACTATGTCAAAATTTATATATTTGCAGACTTATTCCTTTCAATTTTCTAATTCTAAAACAGCAGAGAGAAATTAAGGAAACAATGTTTATGAAGGACAAATCCTGAGAAATGAAAATTTTGAGTCATGGAGTGAGTGCATTTTAAATTTTGGTCAGTGTGGCCACATTTCCTTCCAAAGAGGTTTCAGAGCTTTCTTCATTACTGTTACTTTTATTTTTATCTTTAGCACCAAGGCCAAGCTTTTCATACTGTGCTGCTGGCCTAGCTCTTCCAATAGGACTCATAAATGAATATAGCACACAATCTTACGCCTCCATTATGATGACATATGTCAGTGTCAATTGAGAGAACGTGGAACATATTCTTAAGTTTAAGACTCTCTTTTCATCCAAGGTGACACAATGCCTACCTTTCCGACCTACAATCTACATCCTCGAGAACACAAAACTTAATGTGTTCTTGAGGATGTAGATTGTAGGGAGCTTCATTAACTACTTGCAAGCCATTATAGACCAATCTAGCTCTCCTGCTGTTTCAATATGCACATGTGAGGAATATGTGATTCTTCAGAACTCACCAGATCTGTTGCTAAATCAAGTTATTACCCTTAGAATTCTCACACAACTTACGAATTACACATTTATTGGAGAATTTTTGTATTCTAATTTCTTAAGATGGGCTCCATATTCTAGCAAA
>NW_011889497.1:55523-58642 GCF_000151845.1 Pteropus vampyrus | reverse complement strand
CAATTTTCTAATTCTAAAACAGCAGAGAGAAATTAAGGAAACAATGTTTATGAAGGACAAATCCTGAGAAATGAAAATTTTGAGTCATGGAGTGAGTGCATTTTAAATTTTGGTCAGTGTGGCCACATTTCCTTCCAAAGAGGTTTCAGAGCTTTCTTCGTTACTGTTACTTTTATTTTTATCTTTAGCACCAAGGCCAAGCTTTTCATACTGTGCTGCTGGCCTAGCTCTTCCAATAGGACTCATAAATGAATATAGCACACAATCTTACGCCTCCATTATGATGATATATGTCAGTGTCAATTGAGAGAACATGGAACATATTCTTAAGTTTAAGACTCTCTTTTCATCCAAGGTGACACAATGCCTACCTTTCCGACCTACAATCTACATCCTCGAGAACACAAAACTTAATGTGTTCTTGAGGATGTAGATTGTAGGGAGCTTCATTAACTACTTGCAAGCCATTATAGACCAATCTAGCTCTCCTGCTGTTTCAATATGCACATGTGAGGAATATGTGATTCTTCAGAACTCACCAGATCTGTTGCTAAATCAAGTTATTACCCTTAGAATTCTCACACAACTTACGAATTACACATTTATTGGAGAATTTTTGTATTCTAATTTCTTAAGATGGGCTCCATATTCTAGCAAATGATTTTTTGACCTCTTAACTACACACTGAGTAGTTTTCTCTGGCTCATACAAGCTATATAACATTTAACAGAGACTTTGTCACACATTCTATATACACTTGCAAAAAGACTTTGTCACACATTCTATATACACTTCATAGAAATATGCTACAGAGGGCTTGAGGTAATGTGAAGGAGTTCTTGTTGTTACTTTTTAAATTGTTCTCAGATGCCAAATACCTGGTAGAAGCCCCAGGATTATTCTGCTGTTTAGAATCTAAGGTGCGTGAAAGGCCTAGAATTTCTGTTTGGGCTCTTTCAGTTAGAAATAATATACAGTTTTCATTGAATATCTACCCTACCCTACACAACTGAAATATCAAGCTTCTAATCTTAAACTCTGATAATGTTAATGTAAAACAGAATTCCTGCTTTGATTCTGTAAGACTCTTGAGATATCAGTAGTATTTTCAAGGGGAATTGTGAAATTCTCAAAAGACTGAGACAATACGATTAATCTGAATTTATCTTCTCCTTAAAGCTGATTGGATAGCTTAAAACACATTTGATGAGAGAGGGAGCTATATTGTGGTATTAAACAGTACCGACTCTAAACTTAAAGACACCAACATTTTTAAATGCAAATCTGATCACATCACTTACTTGCTTCCAATCTTTAAATATTTCCTTCTCACCTGCAGGATCAAGTTCAGTTCTTTAGTATCTAAGTTCCTATATCTCTAAGTTCATCTCCTTTCAGGATCCCTACATTCAATCTGCACTCAGTCATTCATTTATTAGGACTGACCTATATGCCATTTTTCTTGCATGTGACATCATCATCCACCCTCCCTCTCTTCCTTCCATCTAGAAAACTTCCAACTTATAATTCAAGACTCAGATGAAATATTGACCTCTCTGTGAACCCTTCTCTGACACTTCCTACCTATGGTCCCCAAAGCTATACTCTTAATCTAACACATTTCTGTGCTCTTCTGGCACCATATGAATTCCTCTCCTTTAGTATTTTTTTTACTGAAATTGTTAACACATCTGTGCCACCATAACTCAAGAGTTCGTCTGGAACAAGAATCTTATCATATACATCTATGTATCATCAATAACAAGTATACTGCCTAAAGCATGATTAGAGTTTAAGAAGCCTTTGCAAGTCTCAGAGTTCCATGTATAAGTTGCACATCCTCAGGCTTATATACTACCAGAAGCAAGACTAAAGAGGGGGGTGCAAAGCTATGCCAAAGTTACACTTCTCTTCGTCCCTATCAACCTTTCTACAACCACCTATGATGGACAGCATCAGTACAGATTCCATTGTGCTCTTTTTCCCAAAATGGCCCTGATCTGACTCCACTGGTAACAAAAAGAGGGTCTTCCTTGTCTCTTTTGCTGCTTTTAGATTTTTATCCCTTGCTTGTCTCTAAAAGCCATTTTTTGAAGTTCAATCTCCATTTAGAGGAAGAAGACAAAGGGAAAGGGAGAGAGAGTAAAGAAAACACAATACGCCATCTATAAAGTTACTTATTAAAGCTTCTAATCTACCAACCCTAACTCACCCCACTCCCACCCACTCTCATTACAAAGAAGAACATAAGAAGCCATAGAGCTGCACTATCTGATATTGTAACCACTAGCTACGTGTGGCTACTGAGCACTCAGATGTGGCTAGTCAAGGTCAGATGTGCTGTAAGTATAAAATTCAGCTAGTTTATAAGACTTAGTATGAAAAAAAAGAATGCAAAATACCTGGTTAATAATTTTACATTGATTACATGTTAAAATGATAAAATTTTTATTCTAGACTAATAATAGATTACTACAATTAATTTCACTTTTTAAAAATATTTATGTAGTAATTAGAAAATGTTACATTATACGTGTTGTTTGCATGTGTGGCTCATATATTTCTATTGGGCAGCTCTGTCTTAGCCTTAGATGTCCTTAGAATAGAGGCAAAGGATGAGCTCTCCTGCTCCCTGAACTCAAGGACCTCAAAACTGTTGCTCACAGTAGAGGAAGCTTTTGACCCATGACAGAATCCAGTCGAGTCAGCTAGGAGGATTTCTGAGCTCCAGGAAAGGCTCTGCCTGACACTTAAAGAGTGGGCAACCCTAGGCAGCCTCAGAGTAAATTCCTTCAGGTGCCAAGAGTCTGCACACCTTGGGTGGTCTTGATCTTACATATACCAGTCCCAGAATCAAAATGATTCCTTTCTTTAATTTTATCTCTGGTGAAAATGCAATTTCTAATAATCATGTGCACCTTGGTGAAAAAACTCGCTGAGATGGAAGTCTGCCTTTGGAAAAAGGGGAGTGCCTGTCTCCTTGAGACCACTCTCTGTCATCAAAGAGCAAAGCAAAGGGGCACCTTGGAGGGGAGAGCATTGCTGGAGCTGGGGAATAGAGAAATATTTGTGATTTGAAGGAAAAGACCTTACCTTCTGTAGCTTTTATTACTGAGAAA
>NW_011889497.1:53266-54928 GCF_000151845.1 Pteropus vampyrus | reverse complement strand
ATGAGCTCTCCTGCTCCCTGAACTCAAGGACCTCAAAACTGTTGCTCACAGTAGAGGAAGCTTTTGACCCATGACAGAATCCAGTCGAGTCAGCTGGGAGGATTTCCAAGCTCCAGGAGAGGCTCTGCCTGACACTTAAAGAGTGGGCAACACTGGGCAGCCTCAGAGTAAATTCCTTCAGGTGCCAAGAGTCTGCACACCTTGGGTGGTCTTGATCTTACATATACCAGTCCCAGAATCAAAATGATTTCTTTCTTTAATTTTATCTCTGGTGAAAATGCAATTTCTAATAATCATGTGCACCTTGGTGAAAAAACTCGCTGAGATAGAAGTCTGCCTTTGGAAAAAGGGGAGTGCCTGTCTCCTTGAGACCACTCTCTGTCATCAAAGAGCAAAGCAAAGGGGCACCTTAGAGGGTAGAGCATTGCTGGAGCTGGGGAATAGAGAAATATTTGTGATTTGAAGGAAAAGACCTTACCCTCTGTAGCTTTTATTGCTGAGAAAAAGCTATAACAGTAACATCACAGAGAAAAAGAAAATGCACATACAGACAAGATTACAACTGCAAGAGCATCTGGAAAAGAGTACAGTGGAAATGCTAACATGATAATAATCAAAATAAATAATTGACACTGGTAGTGTGCTTTGCATTTTCAAAATTTTTTTAATTGTAGAAAATACATATAGCATGACATTTACTCTCTTAACAATTTTTTAAGTGTACATTTCTGTGGCATGCAGTATATTCACATGGTTGAGCAACTATTACCACCATCCAACTCTATAACTCTTTTCATCTTCCAAAATTGAAAATTTGTATTCATTAAACAATAATTCTCCATTCTATTCCCCTGACCCCTCAACTCTGAAAACCATCATTCTACTTTCTCTATAAATCTGATTATTCTAGGAACCTTATAAAAGTGGAATCATACAGTATTTGTTATTTTGCGATTGGTTGGTTTATCCATGTTTCAACATGTTTCTAGGGATGAAAGTTTTGATTTGCTAACATGGAACCAAAAGACAGTCCTCATCAATACTTGTTCAACAAATCATTGTCATCACTTTCATAAGACAAGAAAATGTGGGGGAATGTAGCAAAAATAACTCTTGTTTTGATTTGATTCCTTTCAAGAATCAAAACTTTTTTCCTTAAAAGTGGACCATTTTTTAAAATATAAATATAATATGATTATCATTTAAAAGTTTGAGAAAAAGAAACTGCTGAAACTCATACCTGACAATAATAACTAATGATAATAAATTTTGGTACAATTATTATTGACAATAATATATTACATAATATTATAATATAATTAATATAATAATATAATATTCTTATCATCACTGGGCAGACACATTTTTTCCAACTTCAAAAAAAAAAAATTTTCCCCATTTCCCCAAGTGCACTGATAGTGAAAACACAAGGGACAGAACTCTGAGATCTAGAGGAAATGAAGAGCAGAGGAAGGCTTATCTGCAGACACCGTTTCCTAGTCTCAATCAGTGCCTGAATCAACTCCTTCACCAAAGGGCAGATGCCTATATTCCATGAATGTGGGATGGAAAAAAATATGTGTTATATTTTGAGTGTGGAAATGTAAGTGTGAGAATGTACCTTTCTACCTTTCTAGTTGAAAAAGAATACATCACTTTCAA
>NW_011889497.1:52796-53216 GCF_000151845.1 Pteropus vampyrus | reverse complement strand
TGATAATAATCAAAATAAATAATTGACACTGGTAGTGTGCTTTGCATTTTCAAAATTTTTTTAATTGTAGAAAATACATATAGCATGACATTTACTCTCTTAACAATTTTTTAAGTGTACATTTCTGTGGCATGCAGTATATTCACGTGGTTGAGCAACTATTACCACCATCCAACTCTATAACTCTTTTCATCTTCCAAAATTGAAAATTTGTATTCATTAAACAATAATTCTCCATTCTATTCCCCTGACCCCTCAACTCTGAAAACCATCATTCTACTTTCTCTATAAATCTGATTATTCTAGGAACCTTATAAAAGTGGAATCATACAGTATTTGTTATTTTGCGATTGGTTGGTTTATCCATGTTTCAACATGTTTCTAGGGATGAAAGTTTTGATTTGCTAACATGGAACCAAA
>NW_011889497.1:52172-52746 GCF_000151845.1 Pteropus vampyrus | reverse complement strand
AAAACCCAAATTGAAAACTAATATTTTCCTTTTTGTTTCTTTTAGGGAAGAAAAGTAAACTGAGGGTAAGATATAACTCCTTCCAATGGGAAAGGAGTAACAACACGAAACCTCTCCAGAAGCTGATGACTATAATTTCTCATAACATTACATTCGGATTTTTTAATTTAACTACTAATCCCAGCCCTAAGCTTATGAAATGGTATTGGTCACCCAAAAGTGAAATGCAGCCTTCAAGATGCCCTGTTGGGAATTTTTTCTTTCTCTTCAACCTTGGCACAGGCTGACTTTATTGGCTTGAAATCCAAGTAGCAAGTGAAGGGGACGTGATATTCTGCATGATAAGTCAAATATGACACAAATAGTGGGCTTCCTACCACTTTAGAACATTGAAGAAATAGTAAAGATCACAAAAAGTGATCTTTAGGGAAGGTAGGAGATCCAGAAGAGTAAGTACTTTCAAAAACATTTTATAAAGATTTTTTTCAGATTATAAAGATAATGTATGTTATTTGTAGAAATTTTAAGAAATATAGACATATTTTAAGAAGAAAATTATATAACCTATCCTCTG
>NW_011889497.1:40480-51372 GCF_000151845.1 Pteropus vampyrus | reverse complement strand
TCTAAACTACAGCATTTTCTTTAAAATAAAATCTACTGAAGAAAAGTAAAACCCAAATTGAAAACTAATATTTTCCTTTTTGTTTCTTTTAGGGAAGAAAAGTAAACTGAGGGTAAGATATAACTCCTTCCAATGGGAAAGGGGTAACAACACAAAACCTCTCCAGAAGCTGATGACTATAATTTCTCATAACATTACATTCAGATTTTTAAATTTAACTACTAATCCCAGCCCTAAGCTTATGAAATGGTATTGGTCACCCAAAAGTGAAATACAGCCTTCAAGATGCCCTGTTGGGAATTTTTTCTTTCTCTTCAACCTTGGCACAGGCTGACTTTATTGACTTGAAATCCAAGTAGCAAGTGAAGGGGATGTGATATTCTGTATGATAAGTCAAATATGACACAAATAGTGGGCTTCCTACCACTTTAGAACATTAAAGAAATAGTAAAGATCACAAAAAGTGATCTTTAGGGAAGGTAGGAGATCCAGAAGAGTAAGTACTTTCAAAAACATTTTATAAAGATTTTTTTTCAGATTATAAAGATAATGTATGTTATTTGTAGAAATTTTAAGAAATATAGACATATTTTAAGAAGAAAATTATATAACCTATCCTCTGACCTTGAAAACTTACCACTATTAATTTTAAGTTTTATTTCTTTCCAGGATTTTTTTTATTTCTTTGAATTACTTTTTCTACAGAAATGTATATAAAGAACTATATAAACCTTTCCTGCACAAAAAAAAACTCTATTACATATAAAGAACTTTATAAATCTTTACTACTCAAAGAATCAGCAATGTCTTATTGCTTACTAGAAACTTAGAATCCCAAGCCCCACCCATTCATTTTGAGTCGGAATCTGTATTTTAACATGATCTGTGGAAATTCTTATAAATTGTTATTGTGAACTTGCTTATTATTAATTTTTCTACACTTCTGATTATTATTTAATGAATATAAATGTTTTAAAAGTTCTGGGTATTTATGAACTGCCTGTCAGAAAAAAAAATTTACAAGTTTATGTTCCCTCCAACAGTTCTTCTGAGTGTCATTTCATTGCACCTTCATCAACTCTATTTTCATGATTATCCATTTATGCTAATTTGAAAAACAAAAGAAAAATTACACTTTTCATATTTAAATTAACAATCTTCCTCTAGAAATGTGCAGGTTTAGATTTAACAATTTACACTGAAATTTCATATGCATGTCTTAAAATGCCCCTTAATTTTAATTGAAAAGAATATTTCTGATTGTTAAGACATTTTACCATTTAAGAATATATGTTCTAAAACATCCCTTGCATTGAAAAGTATACAAGAATACAGTAGGCACTCTGTAAACTTTCATTGAGTTTTTTAAATGGTTTAAGCCAGTAATCAGCTCTAAAGCCAAATGAAGTTTAGAAGATAACTTTAAAAAGATTGTACCTATCATGTGAAAGTTAATAGAAAATTAACTTTCACCTCTCAAGTGAAAGTTAATAGAAAATGAACTGTATTTCAAGATGGACAGCAACCAAAAAGTTAATGCTGTTATTTTTAAATATTTTACTGAAAAAAAAGTTATGACATATTGTTCTTTATTTATACAAGTACTAAAACTATATAAAATGGGTAGTATTGTAACTAGTTCTTAAATTATCCAAGGTCAGAAATCCCAAGTCATATTGTCATTTTAGAAGTAAGGGAAAAAAATCAATGGAGAGAAAAAGATAGACAGAAACATACAAAGAGACTAATGAAATAAAGTGTTTATAACGAAAGAATGAGTTTCTCTAAGAAATTTAGTGAGCTTTTCACTATATTAATACCTAAACAAAGTCCTTCCAATATCAACTGATAGTATTGTGATGGGAGGCTCTCCTTGCTTGCAAGGTTTATGAAATGAAAGGAAAAGACTGGGCCTCTGGACAGAAAAACGCATGGGACCCATCAATCTAATTTAGAGTATGGACAGCTCCAAAGGATGATCTCCTTTCCAAAAGGAAGACAAATGTATAAAATAGAATTGACATAAAAATGAAGTAAAACAGCACTCGATTATTTTAAATAAGCTTAAGTTCTTAGACCTAGGCAAATTATATCCCAGGGTGCAAAAAATAGTACAGATGTGATTTCAAAACCCCTGTCAGAAAGGGTATCATCAATAAATCAAAAATGCCTGTCAGAAAGGGTATCATCAATAAATCAAAAAACAGCAAGTGTTGGCGAAGATGCGGAGAAAAGGGAACCCTCATACATTGTTGGTGGGATTGCAAATTGGTACAGTCGTTATAGAAAACTGTATGGAGGTTTCTCAAAAAATTTAAAATGGATATATCTTTTGACCCAGCAATTGCATTTCTGGGTATTTATCCAAAGAAAACCAAAACAATAATTTGTAAAGATCTATGCACTCCACTATGAATGGCAGCACAATTTACAATAGCCAAGATATGGAAGAAACCTAAATGCCCATTAACGATGATTGGATAAAGAAATTATGGTTCATATATACAATGGAATATTACTCAGCCATTAAAAAAAATGAAATCCTACCATTTGCAATGACATGGATGGACCTAGAGGTTATTATGCTGAGTGAAATAAGTCAGACAGAGAAAGATAAATACCATATGATTTCACTTATATGTGGAATCTAAGGAAAAAAAGAACAAATTAATCAAAAACAAACTCACAAATATAGTGGACAATTTGGTGACAGACAGAAGGGAGGGGGGTTGGGGGGCTAGGAGAATGGGATGAAGGATTAAAGAAGTACAAATTAGTAGTTGATAGTTGGCCATGAGGATGGGGAGCACAGCACAGGGAATGTAGTTAGCATTAATATGATGGCTAAGTGGAGGGCCAGGGGAGGGAGGGAGCAATTGGGGGAATCATTTTATGAACAATATAGATGTCTAACCAATGTACTGTATACTTGAAACTAATTTAAATAAATAAACTTATTTTTAAAAAACTCAAAAAAAATCCTAAAAAAAAATACCCTAATGGTGTCTTTAATGAATTCTGAAGAATGAAAAAAATTTTTTTTAATAAAATTGAGCAAAGCTACCAGTTTAAATTCCAAAAGTTGCTTCGAGATTTTTTAATAAGCCATCTGTTTTATAATATATGCCAGAATGTTTTCCAGAGATGCAAGGTCATTTTCATCACTTTTGTATTATCTATTTTTAGCTTAGCCATCTATCTACAATTGTTTGTAATAATAAATAGTAACCTAGAAAAAGTTTTGAGTGATCTGAAAAAGCATTTTCTGATGTTCTATATAACATTTTAATTAAAGACACAGGTGAAACTCACAAGAAATTTTATCAAATTTATAGGCAATAAAAATAGAAATGAAAGCTAATATTTGAAAGTCTTAAGATCTTAATAGACTGAAATAATTAATGAAATTCAGTAATTAACCTCCCTCGCTTTAAAATCTCAATGACACAAGCATCAAATGGGGCCAATCTGGTTTTAAAGAAATTCTTGTGAACGAACTCAAAGGGCTTTGATAAAATTAAAACTCAATAAAAATCAAAAGTATAAAGTCATTGCCTAAATAAGCTAATGTCAATTTAAGTGCATGAGTTTCTAGAGCAAGAGAGATTACTATAGTACCACTGTGCTCTGAGTCACACAGTATGAGGAGTATTGTGTTCAGTTTTAGTAAGATCGCATCCTCGGAAAGGTATGAAGAATCAAAAGAAGGCAACCAGGATGATGAGCACTCTGGAAATGATGTCATATTCAGTTGAAGAAACCAAGAATGCTTAGTGTATATCAAGAAGTTTCAAAGAACACATGAGTATCTTCCTCAAATATTTTTAAGTGTTGCTGTGTAGACTTATTCTGAGATAATGTAGTTGAAAGAGCACAGATCTGCCCAGCACTGCCACTTACTGCCTACCCATGACTCAATGATCACTTCCATAATTATTGGAAGAATAAGAAGGATAATGCATGTTCAAAATCCTAACAGAGTATATGCGTATGATGGGCACATAAAAAGTGTTAACCTCCCTTCCCCGAGGGAGAAATAAGACCAAGAGGATAAATCAAGATGGCAAAGTGACCTAAGAATGTAAGAGAGAACAAGGAAGTTTATCGCAGCTTCTAAAAATGAATTATTCCAGCAGAAGCTAGATCACCAACTAGCAAGAAGGTAAAAGAGAGAGGCCCTTACTGCTGGTGGAAGGAGAGGCTATGGAACTCTTAAAGTCTCTTTCTGCTCCAAGATTTGGTGAGTTCAGATCAATAAGAAAATGTGATTTTGTAGATCTCATTCTAATCCATGGTATCTCTGAGGCCAGTGAATATAAGCAATACATTATTCCAAAATATAGAAGGCTAGACTTGACAGTTGTTTTTTTTTTTTTTTATTTCCTCCAGAGTACAAGTGGAAACAGGTGAACATGGAACAGAATTCAGCTATTCCCTTAAGTAAGTTCCTAGGGTACACTGAATCAATTGTGCTTCGTGCTACAAAAATAGCTGGAAAATAGAGTCTCAGGCAGGCAGTGGTAGAAATGGGATAAAATAAATTACATGTTCCAACAAATAGAATTATATAACACCCCAAAATGCCAAAAAAAAAAAAAAGATTGCCTCTATCTCCTTTACATGTCTCCTCAGTGTCTATCATTGCTTCTTAGTATTCCCTCTTTTTTTTTAAATTTCTTTTCATTTTACTTCTTTATGTTAATTATTCATATTTATTTTGTATAAATGAATGAGAGGTGATCTGCTTCAGGTTATGGATAACTTGCAGAGCTAAATATTGCAGATCACAAAAGTCAGGTAAAAGTAAAATAACTCTACAAATAACTATCTGCTCTGACCTCACTTCAGTTTACTTGATAGAGATCACCTCTTTTTTTTTTAAACTACTGCCATGAAATAACATCTCATTTTCAATGTCCAGTTGATGCTATTTATGGCCACATTTGGTGACACATTAAATTCAGCTTCTGAAGTTGAACTGTGTTGTATGGTATTTTAGTGCCTTTTAACTGTTCTTATTACAAAAATAATAATAATAATAAAGCCTTATAAAATTTTTTAAAAAGAGGAAAAAACATAATTCTACCTAAAAGGTATGATTTGAGGGCTTCTGAGAAGAACATACCACCTTGCCCTCAGATGATGTGGTGATGTCTATAGCACCAACAGTTACTCATTTTATTAATCCGATTCATTTTTTCCATGATATGTATGGGTGACATTTTTGATACATTTATGCTGGCGGGCTCCTAAAATGGTGAAAAACAAACAAACAAACAGTAAATTAGGAGCCAAAAAGCATGGACTCTTATTCTGACCCTGTCACTTACTGGTTTGGGACTTCAAGCATTTAACTTCTTTGTCTTTATCTCCTCATATATGAAACAGAAGCAATAATCCTTGCTATGGCTCCCTTATAGAGTAACTTAAGAAAGTCCTTCTAAAAAAATACATGTTAAACATACGATTAACTTGTTCAAAACTAATCCTTTTCAAACTGCCTCCTGTGAACCTCCATGGACATGAAGCAGCTGTTGCCCAGTGCTTACGATCATTACTTTCTCTATCACATGGCCAATGTAAAGAATCCTGGTATTAGCTTGTCATTTTCTACAATTGCATCTGCAAACCATAGCCTCTAATCACACCAGAAGAGCTGATACCCCTTTCTCCCAGCCACAAACTCGGAGCTTAAGAAAAAGTCACAGTTCAAAGGTTGGCATGCTCTCTTGGAATGGAATATCTTAGATTTCCGTGTGCCATTGTAATTACAATGAGCAAAAGAGACACATGCCTGTGATTCACCCAGGTCTACAAGTTTCCCCCCAGTAAATGCTGCTCCAATGAATTTGGTGAGTGCGACATCTGGTCACATGCTCATGTGTACATAATGAAAACTGCTAAAATCTTCACAGATGTTGAGTTTATGTTTATGCATGAGTTTATTTAATTATTTTTTCCCAGAGAACTGGCATTGTTAAGAAAAGGTAAAAAGAGAATTTGAACTCTAAGCTTCTAAAATGAAAAAATTGGTGAAACAGAGTTAATAGACCTATATGGTAAACTTCTGGGTTGAACTTTGCCTAAGTCAAGGCCTAAAATTTAGATAAGCTTTTTTTCTATCCCCTTGATTCAAAAAATAGCCAGGTTTTCTCTGAGGCAAAAACAAAACAAAACAAAACAAAAACAAAAAACAAAAAAACACAAAATCAAAGAATACCAGAGAGAAAGTTTTCACCAAAAACTTGATTTACATAAGGTTGCCTGTTTTAAAATAGTATTTGTTGGTGCTTCTCTGTTATGGTCATTTGAATGCAGTCTGATCCTCATTTCCCAGGAAATCCCACAGGTGAACAGATGCGGGAGTCGGGAGCAGCGTGGGAAGGGATCACCCAGAAAAGTTTGTAGAATCAAAACTAGGTGACCTTAATTCAAACTACAGTGTTAGGAAAATTATCCTATCATTTATGACTGTAATGGTATCCCTACCAGGGAAGACAGTCTATAAAGAAGAAAATGAGCGCTCTGGTATGTTCAATAGGCAAAAAATGGTCTTAAAAGGAAACTTATTAAGGAGTTGTACCTGCTGTGGTCTGAGAGGACTGAGGAGCGCTCTCCTATTCATACACACACAGGTACACACACACACACACACACAAGCACACGTACTTACCCGATCATGTGGCTAAAATTCCATAGGCAAAAATATTCTTTGGCATTTTTTGTTTGTTTGTTTGTTTGTTTTAATTTTTTATGGTGCATTGGTTAACGAAATCCATTTCAGCTGTGTGTTTTAACAGTAAGGCATATATATATTTACGCTGTGTGTTCATCTCCCATAGTTAGATTTCTTTCTGTCACCAGATATTTGGCCCTTTTTATCCCATCTACCTCTCCCCTCCCCACTCCCCCCCTTTGGCATTTTGAAGTCAGTTTAATTTATAAAGATTAACAAGGGAGTGTAACATCTAGCATAATAATTTCCAAACAGTTTCTAATAGCTTATATTTCTTTAGCATTTCATAATTTGTAAATGGCTTTTGCATACATTATTTCATGCAATTCTCATGTCATCCTTGCTATAGAGGTATTATTATTCATATTTTACACACTGTTTTAGAGGTTAAATCCTTCCCTGAGTAAATACTCTTCAGAAAGTGGTGGAGCCAAGATCTGTAATTCCCAAAGCCCATGTTCTGCCACAGTTCCAAACCTGAGCTGGAACCCAGAAATCTACATCTTTCAAAGCCTTCCTCATATGATTCTGATAATATCAAAGCCTGGAGTTTATGTACTGCACCATTCCACAGAGAGAGAATAGATACAAATAGTGGCCTATTGATGGTCAGTCAGTTAATGTAGCTCAACTATACCTTGCTTAAAGTCACTCTGTGGTTATTTCACATCTGGCTTCAAAGCCTCATGTTCTCTCTTTTATATCACTTAACTGATATTACAGTAAATCAACCAATTCTAACTTTTTTATGATTGAATTGCCCATGTCAAAGTTTGCATCTCCACTTAGCTTTAGCCAGCCACCTATCTGTATTGTGTACACCAATGGTCTCCAAAGTTGGGTTCACCAGGCAATGCAATGAGGGATGCAGAAAGGAGATAGCTGAATTTCTATTATTATTTTAATTCTAAGAAAGCTTTTTTTTCAAAATCTTCACCAATATTTACTACATTAATTGACCGTGGTTTGTATATTGTTTAAATAGTCATGTATAAAAGAGTATATTCGACAACTGTATTGTTGGGGTACCCAATCAAAAATTGAAACTACTGCTCTAGATCCCCTCCCCTTCAAGCAGGAAAATGTGTTCACTCTCCTAGGGAGGACTCAGAAGGCATAATTTTCTTTGAATATGTAATTTCTGCTGCAATCCTCACAGGATGGAAGGAAATGACCTCAGAGGCCAGAAATATTTCCTACACTGTGAGTGAGTTCATCCTCTTGGGCTTCCCTTGCCGCTGGGAAATAAAAATCTTCTTTTTTTCCATATTCTTTGTGACTTACATCCTGACCCTCCTTGGAAACATGGCCATCGTGTGTGCGGTGCGCTGGGACTGCCAGCTCCACAGCCCAATGTACATTCTGCTGGCCAACTTCTCCTTCCTGGAGATCTGCTATGTCAACTCTGATGTGCCCAACATGCTGGCCAACTTCCTCTCCCAGACAAAAACCATCTCCTTTGCTCAGTGCCTGCTCCAGTTGTACTTCTTCTTCTCGTTGGGCACAACCGAATGCTTATTTCTCTCCATCATGGCCTATGACCGGTTCCTGGCAATCTGCCGCCCCCTGCACTACCCTACCATCATGACTATTAAGTTCTGCAGTAGCCTGGTCATCTTCTGCTGGGTGTATGGTTTCCTCTGGTTTCTGATCCCAGTGATACTTGTTACCCAGCTACCATTTTGTGGCCCACATGTGATTGATGACTTTCTGTGTGACCTGGGTCCTTTGCTGGCCCTGGCTTCGGCCTGTGTTCCAATTCCTGGGACTGTTCTCATATGTAGCACCATGAGCTCTCTCCTCATTTTTGCCACCTTTTTCTACATTATTGGCTCCTACACCCTGGTGCTGAAGGCCGTAATGCAGGTGCCCTCAGTTGCTGGCCGGAAGAAGGCCTTCTCCACCTGCTCCTCACATCTGGCCGTTGTCTTACTATTCTATGGTTCTGTCATGATGACATATGTGAGCCCAGGGTCAGGGCAAGCAGAAGGCATGCAGAAGTTCACAACTTTGTTCTACTCAGTTTTGACCCCTTTTTTCAACCCCATGATCTACAGCCTTCGGAATAAAGAAATGAAGACTGCCTTGAAGAAAGTTCTAGGAGGTTCCTAAAATTGATCTGTGATGTTAGTGAGTTATTCTCACATAAGTTCAGACTCTGAGCCTCCTATCAGTGAAGAGCTGAGAAACTGGAAAGTCAGTGTGAACTTTTTGAAGGAGGCATTTTAATGTCCTAAATGCCTGGTCATTAATGAAGCCTTTCCCCAGGCGGAATTAATTCTTTTCCATAGCACATTACTTGTACTTATATTCGATGTGTCCTTCATTCTTTCTTGTATTACTGTTAGCTATTCACAAATTTGTCTCCACGTGCCTCCCAATCTTATTAGATTGTGAATTATTTAAGAGTAAAAACTATGTGTTATTAACTTCTGTAATTCTAGAACACAACATAGTACTTAGCACAAAAGTGTCAATAGTATTCATTTAAATAAAACAAACATGTTATTAATATTTCCTCACTAAATTCTATCATTCTTGACATTCAGGGCAATATCTAAAGAAACTATACAACTCTGTAACAATCTGATTTTGTATGTCCTGTGGATGAGGTGAAAAGAACTTTGCTAGAAAAATGTGAGATCAGTCTAAACTGGTCGGACCAATCATTAAATGATAATCAAATCAATGGAATAGTCTCATCAGATGAAAGTTAAGGTCTAAGAAATTACCTGCTTCCTACACTTCATTAATCCCTTCGTCTAATAATGTAACAGCTTTATTTTATATTCTTCTTACTAACCATGCTTCCACTCCTGCATATTTTAAAACATATACAACCCTTACCACCGAAAATGTGGTTTTGGGATCATCAGCTGGGCAGTTTAGTAGGCAGGATCTCAGGATGCCATCTCAGGTCTGTTGATGCAGGATCTGCATTTTATCTTCAGTGGATTACTGTGCACATTAAAGTTGGAAAACCACTGATCTGCAACAGACTCTCTGAACTGCTCGTAATAATCACACCACAAATAGGACTTTCTATTGATACCTACCTCTACCTGAACGGTGGTTCTCAACTAATTGACTCAGAATTGGGGGTGAGAACTAGGCACAGATATTTTGAAAAGTTCTCCAGGAGACTATAATACACTGAGAGGGTTGGGAACCACTGCATTCAAATTTAGGAATTTCTGAACTCTACAATAACACAGAATAAGACCACACCCATATTCCTTTTCTTTTCAAAAGCCACCTTAGTGCAAATCAACCAAATCGAATATTAGAGAACAATAGGATATGTTATAACATAAGTATAATAAACATTACTTTGCCAAAACAAAATTATATCCAAAATAGATGTCTTTTTTGAATGATTTTCACATGTGTATATTTGGCAGATTATGCTTAATAAAAAGAAAGGGAGTATGAAAGTCTCTCCTGGTATTGTACCAGCCTTTGGGGTGACTCAGGTTAGCAATATTTCTTTCCTGCCCTCAGAGAGACCACAACCCAGTGATGGAAATAAACTTTCTAATTATCACTTTGTTTGTTTTGTAACAACTTGATTAAAATATAATTCATATACCATAAAATTCATCCTTTTAAAAGTGAGCAATTCGATACTTTTTAGTTTATTCACATAATTGTGCAACCTTCACCACTAACAAATTTTAGAATATTTTCATCACTGAGAAAGAAATCCCATACCAATGAGCAGTCACTTCCTACTTCACCTTTCTTTCAACCCCTGGCAACCACTTATCTACTTCCTGTCCCTATGAATTTTGCCTATTCTAGGCATTTCATAGTAAATGGAATTATATAATCTGTGGCCTCTGTGGCTGGCTTCTTTCACTTAGCATAATGTTCATCCATGAACAATTCAACCATAGTAGTAGCACATGTGAGTACTTTATTCTTTTTTATTGTCAAATAATATTCCATTGTATGGATATACAACATTTTATTTATTCATCCACTAATTTATGGACAATCTATAGACTGATGGTTTGTTCCCATACTTTTATGTTCCTTTGTATGTCACATTTCTTTTGTAATTAAAACTGGACATTTTAAATAATATAATGTGGCAACTTTGGAAATTAAATTTCCCCCACTTTTCCAGGTTTAGTTGTTATTGCTCCTTCTTGTG
>NW_011889497.1:36601-39245 GCF_000151845.1 Pteropus vampyrus | reverse complement strand
TTTTATGTTCCTTTGTATGTCACATTTCTTTTGTAATTAAAACTGGACATTTTAAATAATATAATGTGGCAACTTTGGAAATTAAATTTCCCCCACTTTTCCAGGTTTAGTTGTTATTGCTCCTTCTTGTGACTGTTCTTGCTGCTGATACTGCTGGGTTTGTTTTTTTTTTTAATTAAGTTTATTAGAGTAACATTGGTTTATATAATTATATAATTTCAGGTGTACATTATAATTTGACATCTATTTGTAGGGTATAATTTGACATAATATAGGTCCTTCACATTTTTGTTAAATTTATTTCTAGGTATTTAATTCTTTTTGTTGCAATTGCAAAAGGAATTATTTTTTCCATTTCTTTTTCTGACACTTAGTTATTAGAGTATAGGAATGCTATGGATTTTTGAACATTGATTTTGTATCCAGATACTTTACTGTATTTGCTTATTGTTTCTAGTACAGTTCTTGTGGAGTCTTTAGAATTTTTATATAGAGAATTATGTCATCCACAAATAGTGACAAATCGACTTCATATCCTATTTGGATGCCTTTTGTGTCTTTCTCTTGTCTGATTGCACTTGCTAGGACCTCCAATGTTATATTGAATAACAGTGGCAATAGTGGAGAGCCTTGCCTTGTTCCTGATCTTAGAGGGAAAGTTTTTATTTTTTCACCATTAAGTATAATGTTGGCTGAGAGTTTGTCATATATGGCCTTTATTATGTTAAGGTACTTTCCTTCCATACCTATTGTGTTAAGTGTTTTGATCATAAATGGATGCTGTATCTTGTCGAAGGCTTTTTCTGCATCTATTGATATGATCATATGATTCTTATTTTTGAATATGTTCATGTGGTGTATCACATTAATCGATTTGTGTATGTTGAACCATTGCCGTGACCCTAAGGTGAAGTCCACTTGATCGTGGTATATAATCTTTTTAATATGTTGCTGCATTTGGTTTGCTAGTATCTTATTTAAGAATTGTACATCTGTGTTCATGAGAGATATTGGTCTATAGTTTCCTTTTTTGTGTGTTATCCTTACTAGATTTTGATATCAGATCAATATTGACCTTATTAAATGACTTGGGAAGTATTATCTCTTCTTTGATTTTTTTGAGGAAGAGTTTGAGGTGAACAGGTATTAAATATTCTTTGAATGTTTGGTAGAATTCACTGGTGAAGCCATCTGTTCATGGACTTTTACTTTTTGGTAGATTTTTGATGATTGTTTTAATTTCTATATTGCTGATTGGTCTATTTAGATTTTCCAGTTCTTCTTGATTCAGTCTAGGAAGATTGTATTTTTCTAAGTACTAATCCATTTCTTCTAAGTTATTAAATTTGGTATTATATAGTTTTTCATAGTATTCTTGCATGATCCTTTGTATATCTGCGATATCAGTCATAATTTCCCCTCTTTAATTCTTGATTTTGTTTACTTGTGTCATTTCTCTTTTCCTTTAGTGAGTCTACTCAGGGGTTTTGTTGATTTTATTAACTCTCTCAAAGAACCAGCTCTTTGTTGTCTTTATTTTTTCTTTGTTATTTTTGTTGTTGTTGTTTTTGTTTTCAGTTTCCTTTATTTCTGCTCTAATTTTGATAATTTCTTTCCTTCTGCTGACTTTAGGCCTCAATCGTTCTTCCTTTTCTAGTTTTTTAGGTTGTGTATTTGGGCTTGTTCTTGTTTGTAGAGATAGGCTTGTAATGATATGAACTTTCCTCTTATGACTGCTTTTGCCATGTCCCAAAAGTTTTGATATGTTGTACTATCATTATCATTCATTTCTATGTATCTCTTGATCTCTCTTTTTATTTCTTCTCTGACCCAGTTATTCTTCAGTAGCATGTTGTTTAATTTCCATGTATTTGTGGTTCTTCCTGCTTTCTTTTTGCAGTTGATCTCTAGTTTCAAAGTTTTATGATCAGAGAATATGGATGGTATGATTTTGTCCCTCTTATATTTGTTAAGGCTATCTCTGTGTCCCAGTATGTGGTGGATTCTTGAGAATGTTCCATGTGCACTAGAGAAGTATGTATAAGCAGCTGTTTTGGGATGAAAGGCTCTGTAAATGTCAATTATGTCCACTTGGTCTAATGTGTCATTTAAGGATGTTATTTCTTTATTGATTTTCTGTTTGGATGATCTGTTCATATCCTACAGTGGGGTATTTAGGTCCCCTACTATGATAGTGTTTTGGTCTTTTCACTCTTTAGTTCTGTTGTTTCTCTGCAGTCCCATCCCGCTTCTCTGCCTTCTGCCCTAATGACTGGGCCCTGCCACTGGCCAGCCGCGGAAAGCTCATAGCTTGCCCAAGCTGGGCTGTTCAGGGAACTTGTCGCACCTTCACCCTTCCTCCTCCTCCTGCGGGGAGCTCAGGCGGCTACAAGAGGCAGCTTCTTTATTTCTCCCAGGCCACCTCCCGACACCTGGGACTCTGTCTTGTGCTAGCTCTTATGCGCAGATCCCATGCTCAGACATGCTGGTGTGCAGTTTGGGTGTTTTTTGTTGAGTTTTAGATGTTCAGCTTATTGTTGTTTCAAGGGGAGAGATCTGAGGACATCTCTCACTCTGCCATGTTTCCCAGAATGTATGTCGCTCTTAATTTTTTTAATGACTCTTTTTCACTAATTCTGTGAAG
>NW_011889497.1:14783-36551 GCF_000151845.1 Pteropus vampyrus | reverse complement strand
TATTTAGATTTTCCAGTTCTTCTTGATTCAGTCTAGGAAGATTGTATTTTTCTAAGTACTAATCCATTTCTTCTAAGTTATTAAATTTGGTATTATATAGTTTTTCATAGTATTCTTGCATGATCCTTTGTATATCTGCGATATCAGTCATAATTTCCCCTCTTTAATTCTTGATTTTGTTTACTTGTGTCTTTTCTCTTTTCCTTTAGTGAGTCTACTCAGGGGTTTTGTTGATTTTATTAACTCTCTCAAAGAACCAGCTCTTTGTTGTCTTTATTTTTTCTTTGTTATTTTTGTTGTTGTTGTTTTTGTTTTCAGTTTCCTTTATTTCTGCTCTAATTTTGATAATTTCTTTCCTTCTGCTGACTTTAGGCCTCAATCGTTCTTCCTTTTCTAGTTTTTTAGGTTGTGTATTTGGGCTTGTTCTTGTTTGTAGAGATAGGCTTGTAATGATATGAACTTTCCTCTTATGACTGCTTTTGCCATGTCCCAAAAGTTTTGATATGTTGTACTATCATTATCATTCATTTCTATGTATCTCTTGATCTCTCTTTTTATTTCTTCTCTGACCCAGTTATTCTTCAGTAGCATGTTGTTTAATTTCCATGTATTTGTGGTTCTTCCTGCTTTCTTTTTGCAGTTGATCTCTAGTTTCAAAGTTTTATGATCAGAGAATATGGATGGTATGATTTTGTCCCTCTTATATTTGTTAAGGCTATCTCTGTGTCCCAGTATGTGGTGGATTCTTGAGAATGTTCCATGTGCACTAGAGAAGTATGTATAAGCAGCTGTTTTGGGATGAAAGGCTCTGTAAATGTCAATTATGTCCACTTGGTCTAATGTGTCATTTAAGGATGTTATTTCTTTATTGATTTTCTGTTTGGATGATCTGTTCATATCCTACAGTGGGGTATTTAGGTCCCCTACTATGATAGTGTTTTGGTCTTTTCACTCTTTAGTTCTGTTGTTTCTCTGCAGTCCCATCCCGCTTCTCTGCCTTCTGCCCTAATGACTGGGCCCTGCCACTGGCCAGCCGCGGAAAGCTCATAGCTTGCCCAAGCTGGGCTGTTCAGGGAACTTGTCGCACCTTCACCCTTCCCCCTCCTCCTGCGGGGAGCTCAGGCGGCTACAAGAGGCAGCTTCTTTATTTCTCCCAGGCCACCTCCCGACACCTGGGACTCTGTCTTGTGCTAGCTCTTATGCGCAGATCCCATGCTCAGACATGCTGGTGTGCAGTTTGGGTGTTTTTTGTTGAGTTTTAGATGTTCAGCTTATTGTTGTTTCAAGGGGAGAGATCTGAGGACATCTCTCACTCTGCCATGTTTCCCAGAATGTATGTCGCTCTTAATTTTTTTAATGACTCTTTTTCACTAATTCTGTGAAGTCTGTATCACCCGTGATGTGTAGTTACTGAAGTCTCTGCTTGGTTAGCTTTAGTGGTCAGATCATGATTGCACAGAGATTTCCTTAAATGCCTTTAACTAAGTTACCCATTCTCTGCTGAGGAGCTCTCTGTTTTGTGCTCCAGCAGTTTATAACTCCGCCTTAGTCTTCATTTTCTACTTCTTGCAGGACCTCAAATACAGTCATAGGTAAACATTAGGGTCATCTTAAGTCTTCTTTAAAAATGCACACAGCCCTACACATGTATGTGACTTTCTAGATCCCCAGGAATATATTTGAGCATTTCAAAAAATCACTATGGACATCTCATTCCCCAGATCTTCCTTTTAAGTTTTTTGTCTAGCCTCCCATTTGTTCCAACTGACATTACTGCTTCAGGCAGCTGCAATATTAAACTGCCATTGACTGTTTTCAACATATCCTTGGGATAGGGCTTTTCCCTTTGAGCATGCTCTGATTCAGGCCAAATAACAAGCCCTGCAAATAAGGAAGTTTTCCCAGGGAGTTGTAAAACAGGTCAAATAGTGAGAGTTCTCCAAGAATAGGGCTTTTTGAGGAGCTCCAAACCCTGCCTTCCCTCTCCAGTGGCTGCTAGTCTCCTGATTTTCACAGATACCATGGTTGCAAAGCTGCTCGTTTTAAAACTAATATGGAGCTGTAGAAAATGCAAATTTATCTGTAGTAAGAGGGTGATCAGTGGTTATCTAGGGAGTGAGGTCAGGGAGGGGTAGGAGGGAGAGACTGCGAACAGCCATGGCGATTGGAGTTTATGATTACGTTTGCTATCTTGATTATAAAAATAATTTCACAGGTGTGTATATATGTGTGCATGTGTGAAAGTTTATTAAATTATACACTTTGTATATAGTTTATACCACCATAAAACTGTTTAAAAAATAAACGAGTATTCTCAGATCCAACCCAGAGATGGGTAAGGAATATAAAATGGATGGAAAAGAGGCAAAGAATAGTACAGATACCCCTGAACACTGTTAAGTGATCAACCTTCCATGCCTGCATTTCTAGGTCACTTTCTCCAAGGGGCTTAACTCTGCCACCTCAAGTCAATCACACCAGCTGCTCTTTTACATCTTCCAGAGGTTAAAATTACTCCTTCAACACATATTTTTTGAGCTTCCACTGTGTGCCTAGATGCTTTGTTTTTACCAAGGCATTGAGACACCTGAAGAAAAATGTGAGAAGTAGGACAAGAAAAGTGAATGAGGCTGGACTGCAGAGTGCCTTGTTTGACAGGATGAAGACTTTGAAATATTACGAAATATAAATTGTGGCCAAGCTCAGAAGTAAGCTAACTTCGCCAGTGTTTTAGACAAAAACTTCTTCCACGGTAAGAAGGATGGAGAGCTTGGAGATCAGCTGGGTTAAAAGATCCACCCCTCTGTTGAAGATAAGTAAGTCTTAGAGTCCACCTCCCAGTTGCACTTGGTCAGAGAGCAGCTTTAGAATGACCTGGCTCTCACTGGCCTTAGCCAAGAATATCCTTGGGCCTGAAAAGTGTCCCTAGATGTAGCTGTCTTCTTAGAGATGTCTGCATAAGTCTCATGAAAACACTTTCTGCTTCACAGCCAACTTATGATGTGTTAGGTTTGTCAATGCCCTTTGGCCAAAGACTACAGGAATACCCATAGATGAATGAGTTGGATTTATTACTCATAACAGCAAAAGATAACATACGCCATGGGAGAGCCATGGGCTGTCTCAGTAAGACATTGTTAGAAAGAACCTATTAAAGGGTTGGTGCTTGGTTGAGAGATTTGGAGGAGGATCTAACAAAGTGGTGGTTTGATGTTGTCAAAGCAAGGGCAATTCTAGACTAGGTATCTCAGCTAATCTAATCTATAGAAAGGACAGACAAGAAGGAAGATAGGGCTATAATTGGCTTTAAAAAAAAAAAAAACTAGCTGTCACTAATTTAAGCCAAGAGCAGACAATATTGATATTTTATTTTTTTTCTGTGTTTAGACAAAATTATAAAGCAACCTTATTTTGTCTCATTTTCTCATGGCCTCAGAGGTTGTATTTTGTAAAATTGTTATGTCCAATAACAGAACAGAATAACCTAGCTGAGAGCATCAGACTATCTTATAATATAACTTTGAGGTCTAGATGTGAATTTCAGATCAGTTATGGACATCTGAAGCTGTTTTTATTTCTTTCAAGTTTGTAAAATTCTTTGTTAGACACATGGTATGCACACTTAAGGGAGTTAGAGATAGACTTATTGGTTGATTATTCATCAAACAATCAATCAACTGATTTGTTAATATTTCATTCTATCTGTGAGAGGTTTAAAGCATGGAAAACATATTACTTCAACTTGCACTGAAAAAAATACATTTCATAATATTATTTCTACTTGCAACAACAGAAATTAAGGCAGGCCCCAAGGGAAGTGAATAACAAGCATAGAGATGTCTCTTGACACTGTTTACTGTTTAGAAACAGTAAATGGATCCTTAAGGATCAGGAAAAACAGGGCTTACTTCCTGGCAGGCTCTGCTTATAACCCCACCATCCTTCAGCAAACACAATCAAGGATTCTTATCATAACAGTTTCCACCTATTTTTTCTCCTTTCTGGTTATTGCCAAGAAAACTATCTCTTCCCTCTATGGAAAAAAAAAAAAAAAAAAAAAACCTTTGAGAAGATTCAGTTTGGAACTCCATTTGTCGATCCAGGTAATAAAGTTACATAGTGTTTGGAAGAGTAAAAAAATCATAACCAACTAGATTTTTACCCACAGCTCTTTTTGTATTTGCTATGGCCATATACATACAACCAATATTTCTTAAGCTCTTACTGGTCAGGCAATGGTCAAGATACTTCCACAGACATTTATCTCGTTCAGTAATCTTTATGACAGCCCTTTAAAGAAGGCATGATTATGTCCATTTTATTGCTAAGAAAACTGAGTATTAATTTCCTATGACTAGTTTTAAAAAGTTCTTACTCAATTCAATGCTTTCTCCATTATACAACAGCTGCCTACCACTTATCCCAATCTAATTATCCTTACTTTTAAGTATTTTCCAGAAACAGATTACCCAGTGTAACAGATGCAGCAGCCACCTCACTGAAACTATACAGACTAGCTAAAGGAGGGAATCAAGTTGGCAGGAGACATCTCTGGACTGGCTATGGAATAAGGATCAACAAATAGACGTATCAAGACTTCTACTGTACTGAGCTTTGATGAAGATTACAGTATCAGGGAATATCTTCCTCACACTATCTCAGCCTTTCCTGGGTTGGCTAATTTAACAAGTAAACCATAGAAGGGTGATTGCTGTTAACTAACTCACTCCAAGAGGCTCAGGTACATAAACACAGACATCACTGTACACATGTTCACAGGCCCTCTGTCTCTTGTCGATACAGGATGATTCAACCAGCCCCCCCACCCCACACACACTTTTTTTTTTTTTTTTTTGACAGCTCCAGCTCAGACTTGTGGCAGGTGAACATTATAGTTCTACCACACAGTGGAGCTAAGTAATAAAAGGTGAGTAAAAATACAGTCTGGTTAAATATATTAGATTGAGCATAAAATGGTGATGGCCATTCATGTTTTCTAGAATACTTTCCTGTTTTCCAGAACAGCTTTGTAAGACTTCCTGATACAGAATTGTTCTAAGAGGAAATGGTTTTACTCAAAAGTCTAACACAATTGGTTTTTCCATTTTCAAAGAGTACTCTGTTGCTGTGTGGAAAATGGAGGGTAGAGGGGCAAAAGTAGAGGCGAAGTGCCTCTAAGGATGCTGCTGCAGAAGTTCTAGGAAGAAAGGATGATAATTTGAACTTGAGTCATGACAATGAAGTCAAAGAAAATTGCGTATTATGAGTCATATTTTAGAAACAGAAGCATCTCGCCGATGAGTTGGATGTGAGGAGTAAAAGAAAGGAAGAGATATAACATTAAAATAGCCTAGACCAGGAAAAGTAAGTTTCTGAACATTAACTAAACCATTCAAAATACTGAGAATGTTTTGAGATGATGGACAAAGTGATTGTCACACAAAATAACCTTTAAGAAACATCCTGCAAAAAAAGAAAGAAAAAGAAACATCCTGTAAAACACTTTGATTAAAGATGACCAAACCACAATTAGTAACAAATTATTTTGAACTATTGAAAAATGAGGAATTTTTCTTTAAGTTGGTATTAAATCTATAGGTCTAAAAAGGATTTTTTTTTTAATTTTATGGGATTTAAAGTTCATAAGTGACCTTCATATGTTGTAGCAAATTTTCTTTTGAGTAACTTCTACGATTCATTAGTTAATGTATTCTCATATCTCCAACATTTGTTAATGGCCCCATTCACAGAACAGAAAATTTGGAACAACTATTGCTTCAGAAAAGACCACATTCTGAATGTTTTTATCCTGAATGAGACTTGGTTAAAGTAATGCAAATATATATTGGATACTTTATGTCTGGTTTAATTTCACTTTAAAAAAAAAAAAGAATACTTTGTATCTGAAACTTAATTTCAGTCCCTAGTTACACATTCTTCAAATCAGAGAGGAAAGGGCATTTAGAAAGTGTAAGTTTATGGTACAAGAACCAGAACCTGTTCATCCCACAGCTCAGGCACTAAAAGACCTGAGATAATATAAGTTAAGACATAAATTAGCAAGATCTTGAGAAATTTTATTGGCCACATGAGTCCCCTATGTTATGGAAATACAAAATCTAGAACTAGATCTGACTCAGAGAAAGAAGCTTTGTACACACATTATAAGTTCCAAAATATTAATCAGTTTGCTAGCCCCCTGGCACAAATTTTCTTTCTCTCCAAAAACAAAACAAAAATACGTTGTAATCAATCAGTTCTCCCCTGACACCTTCTGCCATTTATCCAGGGAGGTCTTACTGTTATTGAATATTTAAAAGAGACCATTGACAGATTCCTTGGGTAACTATGCCAACTCTCAAAAATAATTTATGATTGATTGATTAATGCTATATTCCAGATAATGGAAAATATATGTTTTTTATGCCCTATTCGCAGAGGCTATAGTAACCAAGACCATGGTCTGGGTGCAGGATTTTTTAACAAAGGTCGGTGTTTTCTTAACCCAGGAAAACATAAAGCCATTATGCAAATGTATAACCATCCAAAATCATTATGCCTTGAGGTGCTCCAAAGAAGTGATTGGGAGGTAGAAATTTAGTTTTCTTTACCAGTTTTCTGCTGCGTGTATCTTAACATTAGATCAATAATATCAGGTTCCATAGTTTACATGGCCTTTTCAGCATCATATTTCCAACCCAGACCATCAGAGACCTATTTTGACAAGACCGGATTAATGCTGATCCTATTTCTCAGCTGTAGCTACCCTGGATGACTGAGAAACTGTATTAATAGAAGTGAGCAGCAGCTATTTTCTATAATTAATTTGAGTGCTTTACTCCTGAACTTGATAGATTGCAACACAAAATAGAATCAATGAGTTAGTTAACTACCTCAAAAGAGAAAAGTGATTCCAATAGCCCCAAGGGTCTCCTGTTCCCTGGCCACGCAATGTAAGTCAGCTTTGCCCACAAGTAACTGTGAGGGTATAATCTCTTCCTGAGAACTAAAAAAGTGCATTTATTCATTCATTTTATGAATATTTGTTAAAAGCTAAGTGCGAAGCATTATGTTAATTCCAAATCACTTCTGATAAAACAGCTTCTCAGAAAAACTGCTTGTGAGCCTATGACAAGTTCTGTTTGAAACTTGCTGCTCCAGAAAATGCTCCTGATACACTTCAAAGAATTCTCTCTTGGGAGAGGCATATAGTTGAATAGGAAGTATGGTGAAGAAATGCCTTATTTAAATCACAAGGCTGATCACAATATCCGAGCTCATAAAAGATGGATAATGAACTTCCCGGAAATGGCTGTAAATTGCATCAGGCATAAAATGTTCTCCTATGCCAAGTTTGGGGACAGTTCACCACTCCCTCTTGAGAACAGAAGAGTTATGGTATAACTACCTACTCTGAAATTTAAAAAAAAAAAAAAAAATTACTGCTAAGAAGAGAACTACCCAGTCTGATATAATCAGGAGAAAGAAAGAGAAAGAGAAAGAGAAAGAGAAAGAGAGAGAGAGATTGGGGGAGGGAGAGAGAGAGAGACAGAGACAGAGACAGAGACAGAGACAGAGACAGAGACAGAGAGAAGCTGTTAAAATGCAGTTTATATGTCATTCCTCAGGCTCTGGTAAATACAGAACTTAATAAGAAAAAGATGTTGACAGTCAGAGCTCTCATATACTGTCATTGGGAGTGAAAAGTAGACCAATAACAATGGGACACTGTTCAACTTAATCTACTAAAATTGAAGAGACACACACCCTATAATACAGCCTAAAAAAAGTGCATGCTCATGTGAACTAAGAAATATAAACTATATGTTTATAGTAGCATTCCTCGTGATTGTCCCAAACTGGAAATAACCAAAATATTCATCTATAGTAGAATGGTTAAACAAGTCATTTATTCATAGAATGCAAAGGTATAGAGAGCAGTAAAACTAGACAAACTAAAGATACATAGAACAACATGAATTTTACAAACTTACTATTGAACAAAAGAAGTAATCCAAAAGTACTACATAAAATGTGATTTCATTTACGTAAAAGTACAAACATAAGCAAAACTAAATACTTAGAATTGCATACTTGGTTGCTAAAATAATGAAAAGCAAGGAGATAGTTACCAAAAGGAAAGGAGAATGTTATAATCTGGAGTAACAGAGAGGCAGAGGATACTGATTGGGATGAATCATGAATGGAGATTCTAGGATGCAAGTGATATTCTATTTCTTGACCTCAATGTTAATTACTCTTGAGTTTTATTCATAATTATTTAATAAGCTACATATTTATATATTAAACATGTTTACATACATTTCGCATTAAGAAAACATCTCTGTTTATCTATTGATCTTCACTAACTTCTAGTGTTTACAGTCCAACAATAAAGCAAGGATTGTATTTCAGGGTTAGACAAAAATAGCAGTGATTGATAAATAAATATTTATTGCATTCCCCATGGTAGCTTCAATACATATCTGGGTCCCCATCTATCTCTACACATTCATTAAACAATTTGCTGGTCCTTTCACAGCTCACAGATCCATGAACCCCTCCAACAACTCCAGCACCATCACTAGCTTCATCCTCCTGGGCTTCCTTTGCCCCAGGGAGGGGCAGGTCCTCCTCTTTGTGCTCTTCTCTGCTGTCTACCTCCTGACACTCATGGGCAATGGTTCTATCATCTGTGCTGTGCACTGGGATCAGAGACTCCACACGCCCATGTACATCCTGCTCGCCAACTTCTCCTTCCTGGAGATCTGGTATGTCACCTCTACTGTCCCCAACATGTTGGCCAACTTCCTCTCTGACACCAAGGTCATCTCTTTCTCTGGGTGCTTTCTCCAGTTCTATTTTTTCTTCTCGTTGGGTTCTACAGAATGCTTTTTCTTGGCTATTATGGCATTTGATCGATACCTTGCCATCTGCCGGCCTCTACATTATCCCACCTTTATGACTGGATATCTCTGCACCAATCTCGTGGTCAGTTGCTGGGTACTTGGTTTTCTCTGGTTCTTGATTCCTATCATCATCATTTCCCAAATGTCCTTCTGTGGCTCCATCATTGACCACTTTCTGTGTGATCCTGGTCCTCTGTTGGCCCTCACCTGTACCAGAGCTCCTGCAATAGAGTTAACTAGCTCCACCTTAAGTTTTCTGCTCTTATTTATTCCCTTTCTTTTCATCATGGTGTCCTATATTCTGGTCCTACGAGCTGTGTTGAGGGTCCCTTCAGCAGCTGGACGAAAAAAGGCTTTCTCCACCTGTGGGTCCCATCTGGCTGTGGTTTCTCTTTTCTATGGCTCAGTGATGGTCATGTATGGGAGCCCAACATCAGAGCATAAAACTGGAATGCAGAAGATAGTGACTTTGTTTTATTCTGTAGTTACTCCACTCATTAACCCTGTAATATATAGTCTGAGGAACAAAGATATGATATGTGCTATAAAAAAATTATTGGGAACATAAGTGTTTTGGTTTAAATGATTTTGAGGGACTTAATTTGTTGTTAATTTCTTGGTTAAAAAGACTGACTGGCATCACTCAGAAAATTATTCATAATGTTTTTGAACTTTATACACCAGAGTGGTTTTTTTTTTATTATTTCCTAGAATTCATAGGGCTATCAGGGATCTCAAAGATGTACTCTACCTCCCTAATTTTACAAATGACAGAGTACAGACTGAAAAACTGAGATGAGTTTGTTGGGAAAATATAACTAAAAATAAATCTCCTGCCAGCCCAGAAAACCTTTCCAAAAGATAGAAAAGAATAAAACAGTTTTAATATTAAATAAGTATTAAAGCAATGGAATATGTGCATCACAGGCAATCCTCTAAGAGATGGCAAAGACAAAAAGAAATCTAATCCCTTTACATAGCCAGGCAAATACAATCCATTACATACCTGTTTTCAAGATAAACAATAACTAGTCATGAAAAAGACTTGACAGCATCATTTATCACACATAGTTCATCCTTGATTCACCTGGTAATTGGGATGGCTATTTGTATTTTCTAATTGGCTCATACAAAGGAAAAATAAACACATCTATACAACAGGAGGTAGTTTGGGAGCTTAGAAGTTAGGCCACCAAAGTGAGGCTCCTACTGTGCCACAGAAATTGAGAGATTAAGGTACTATCTACTTTGATGATTACATTTCAAACAGATTTTCCAGGTCCTTGACAAGGACATTTCTGTCATAAAGCTGGCAAGAGGCTTATTTAGCTTTCAGAAAGAGTTGCATGCATTTCAAAAACAAAGAACTTAATTACAAGTTTTCTAAAGTAAATAACTAAAGGAAGAGGGAAAAGTCTCTTCCTTTATTTTCACTGTATATGCCTTTGTATTTTTAAAGTTTTGTTCTAGATGCATGTATTTCTATTTAACATATATTTAACCATGTAATTTTAACATTAAAAAATAAACTTAAAGCTTCTGCTCAGCAAAGGAAACCATCAACAAGGTAAAGAGACAACCATCCCAATGGGACAATATACTTGCAAGCAATGCCTCTGATAAGGGCCTAATATCTAAAATATACAAAGAACTCATACAACTCAATAACAACAAAAAAACAAATGATCCAATCAAAAAATGGGCAGAGAGCCTGAACAGGCACTTCTCCCTAGAGGACATACAAGTGGCCAATAAATATTTGAAAAGATGCTCAACATCGCTAGTTAATAGGGAAATGCAAAACAAAACCACAATGCAATACCATCTCATACCTGTTAGAATAGATATAAGCAACAGAACAAGTAATAACAAATGCTGGAGAGAATGTAGAGGAAAAGGAACCCTCATACACTGCTAATGAGACTGCAAATTGGTACAGTCACTATGGAAAACAGTATGGAGGTTCCTCAAAAAACTAAGAATTGATCTATCAAATGATCCAGCAATCCCTCCTCTGGGTATTTACCCCAAAGACTTGAAAACCCATATCCAAAAAGATATTTGCACATCGATGTTCATAGCAGCATTATTCATGGTGGCCAGGACATGGAAGCAAGCGAAGTGCCCTACGATAGATAATTGGCTAAAGAAGCTGTGGTACATATGTACAATGGAATATTTTTCAGGCATAAGAAGAGATGAAATACTGTCATTTGCAACAATATGGATGGACATTGAGATAATCATGCTGAGTGAAAAAAGCCAGACAGAAAAATTGAAAATCACATGATATCACTTATATGTGGGACATAAACCTAAAAGCAACAAATGAACAGGACAAACAAACAGAGAAACTCATGGACATGGACTATAGACTAGTTGTTACCAGAGGGTAGGGAGTTGGGGAGGAGAGAGTAGGTAGACAAAATAAAGAGAGTCAAATATAGAGCGGTAGGGGGAGGGCAAAGTGGGTAAAGGGGATTAAATATATGGGAGTTGAAGGAAACCGGACTTTGGGTGATAAACACACAATAGAATATATAGATGTCAAATTATAATGTACCCCTGAAAATTATATAATTGTATTAACCAATGCTACCCCAATAAACTTAATTTTAAAAATAAATAAACAAAGTTAAAAACTATTTCACTATAAAATGAGAACCAGGGAAGTATTTCTTCACAATTCTCTGATTCCTTGAGAATCTAGAAAAAGGGCTGATTGTTGATGGAAAACAAAAACAATAAAACTGATAACCTCTTGATATCATCTCATTGAAATTCTTTGGCTCTGTTGGAACAAAGTAGGAAATTTTTTCCTTCTCTGAGGACCTATGAGAGTAAATAAAGTATAAAACTTAAAAGTAGCAATATTTTAAATTGTCATATCATCTTCCTCCATGGTCACTTTTTTGTTAAAACAACTGAATTCATTCAGTATGCAAGACTCTGAGCTAGAAGTGAATAAGACACATTTTATTCTCTTATGTGAGGTTCATAATAAGTGGTAAATGGAGCAAAATATACTATAAACAAGGGAATCTGAAGTTTCTATGCAAGCAAATGAAAAAACAGTACATATAAAAGCCAGGAGTAGTAAAGGGAGAAAAATGGCAAGTTCTGAAAAATGAGTATACCCATTCACAGATTACCATCTGTTTACATGTATAACACAGTATACAAAAATGAAGTGTTTCTAAAAGTAGTGTCCATAGGGTATTTACTACCCATCATGATTTATAATTAGCCACACCTATTGATATATTAATGAGCATCTTTAATCAAAATAAGTATGGCTCCAAGATGTAATTCAAAATTCAATAAACAATTAAATAGATACAGATAGATAGATAGATGATGGATAGGTAGATAGATAGATAGATAGATAGATAGATAGATAGATAGATAGATAGATAGATAGATAGATGGATGCAAAGAGATACAGAGAGGGATAAAGAAACATGATGTTCGTATGTTGAAATATAAAAATCAATCTTTAAAGGACTTCAAAGTGCAAGTATTATACTTACATTTAAAATATTGCACTCACACTCAAAATGTAACCTCTGAGCCAGAATCACATTAGCTGGAATGTGCTCTGTGCATTTGACTTACTTTTTTTAATTCAGTATTTAGCTTTCTTTTTAACTCCAAGGGACACACTGACATTTATTTCTCTTCAAGATAGATTTTTTAATACAATGGTTCTTTCATTCCACAATTTTTAAAATAGTGTGCTCTTTTCTCTATAATAATAAATTCTCATTGTAATAATTTTCAAACTATAGAGAAAAGTATAAAGATACTTTGAGTTACCTAAAACCCCACTACTCTTGAGGTAACCATCATTTACATTATAGCAAAAAATTTTTCACTCATTCTTTTAGACATAAACACACACTCATATCCATCAATTTTACATGAGTGAACTATTGTACATGTTTTTAAGGTAGACTCTTTTATTTTTTTCCTTACTACTCCCTACAACCACCTCTTCTTCCTCAATCTACTTTTTACTCCACTACTTCCCATCTCTACTAGATAAATCTTGTACTTGTGCTTCATACTATTCACCATGCTCTTAATTATATAAAAATGTTTATAATTATATATAAGGGTATTTAATTATTTATATTGTAAACATCAAATCATATTAAATAGACTTCTAAATATATTGCTTTTTCATCTTGCCTTATAATATGCAAATCTCTCCAAAGTGATATTAGGTATATAAAATATTTCCATTTTGTATAGTGGGCTAGAGATGTATAATTAATAAAACCAGAGTCATTAAACAGGATCCTTCAATGGAAGAACTCTTCATGAGCTTTGGCTAGTATTAATTCCATAAAAGACATGACTGAGAACAGTTTTCATGTCATTACTGAGTAGGCTGTCATTGAGAAGTTTTAAGACTTGAGTCTTTATAAAAGATATCATTATGATGATGTGGTTTATTGTCTTCATTTCTTCTAAATAGCCAGGCATGGGATTCACAATTATTCATTATGGTTTCCTAGAACAGAGACACCACCACCAAGTGAGACCCACATTAAGAGAAGGCATTTTGATGATCAGCTGCTGAAATCACCTGAAGGGTAGCTCTCAGCACCAATGTATATGGTCCAAGGATATTTAAAATAGTGAGAATGATGATAAGTACATAGTACGTGTTCTGATGTGGCATAGTTATAGGACATGGCAATCACTGGGCCCATCTGTGGTAGATGATGCAATATGCTATCCAGATCTTTCATTTAGGACCGAGGCACTCATTTCCCCAGATAACAGAAGTCTAGCATACTGATGACTGGCTCACAGCTGAAGCCCTTGCCAGAAATTGCCTTAAGCCAAAGGGTCTAGCCTTTTCTATGATTATCTTCCCAGCCCAGGATCGGCTCGCATTCAATGATTGCTCAATGCTGGTGTACCAAGGCCTGACACTCCTGCTTCAATCAGTGACAACTCTGAACAGCCAGCCATCCCAGCTCCAGAGTTCCACATGGCATCAGCTGAGACTTTTGTTTCAACTTTATCACGGTTCATTTTCTGCCCTAGACCTACTTTTCTCGCTCCTGTACAACTGTTGTTTCCAAGAGAACTCCACAACAAACCTGCATGAAATCTTAGCATCTGTTTCCAGGGAACCCAATATACAACACCATGTCTCTTAGGAAGAAGATAGGGATTGAGTGTTTGAGGAAATCGATGAGCCAAGAGAGACACATCAGCCTACCACAGATCCTGTCATGATGTTGGGGTAGTAGAGTGGATGGCAGATGGCCAAGTGCTGACCTTTTTCCATTACAGAGTAGAAGAATCAAGCAGTCGTGCCTAGAACAAAGATGTAGAACAGAGTGAAACAACCTGACTACGAAATGGCCTTGGTTTTAGAAAGAACATTGTCCAGCATGTTGGAGGCTGCAAGTAACTTCAAAAATCATGATAGTTACACCCTCAAGCTTACAATGTATCTAGGTTTAACTTCCACTCAATAACAATTTAAGAATTGTGCAACCTCAGGCATACTGTTGATGTCTTCATTTTACAAATGAGGTAACTAAAGCCTAGATTGATTAAACAAGTTGCCTCAGGCTAAACAGTGAGTGTTGGAAGCAGAATGAAAGAATTATGTCTCCAGAAACCACACTAACTGTTATGTTATGCTGTATTCTGTTAGATTATCATGTGAGCTCCTGAACTAAGCATTTTATATACACTATTGCTTTCAGACCTCATGACAACATTACAGGAACCATTACTATTTCACCTGTTTTACAGAATAGAAAGCCAAAGCTTGGAGAGAATAGGTATCAACTTGCCCATAGTGTACTCTAATAATAACTAAGAAAGCTGGGATTCAACCAGGTTTCTCTGAGTTCAAAGCTCATGTTCATCACTATTAATTTATCATGGCAAGGTGATATATATTATTGAAAAATGGGAAAAATTCTCTATGTGACACTAAAGCTGAAATAATATTCAGCTATTAGAAACTATGGGAAATGGCTGATAAGAGCTTAATGAATAAGCATAGTATAATATTGTAAATACAATGCGGCTCCTATGTGCAGAAAAATTAAAATATGGTCTTTAGAAAAAATTACCAGAGGGAAGTATACCAAAATATTTTAAATGACAATATTTGGGTAATAATATGGAGGTCTTTTTTCCTGAGGTTTTTTTTTTTCTGGGTTTTTTTTTTTCAATTTTATGCTTTATTTTTAAATGCTTCTATATCGAGTAATAATACATTAATGATTTTTTATTCCATAATAAGTTATTTTTTATAATGATAATGGTAACTCTAGCTCAGAGTTTCCCAGTTTAAAAGAACTGGCATATACCTAAAGAATATTCATCTACATAAAACCTCACTAACCATGCTGTCCCTTACTTCTTCTAACAAAGCTTATGTTGTAACTTCAAAAAAATATTTTCTTAAATTTCTCAGCATCACATTAAGAGAGAACCACTAAGTCCCTTGAGAGGATGGGGGCAGGAGCAGGAAGGCTGAAGTAAGCACTTAATATACAGAAGAAGAAAAAAGACCTGTTGACCCATCCAGCTTCATTTCAGTCAGTTTCATTGGTACTGTAAGAACAGGAAAACTTTCTTGACTCTGATATCAGCTGATAAGATATAAATTGTGGTGAAATCATGCTAGCAATATTTCAAACTGAAGATTGTTATCAGTCACGTGGTACAGTTTCTTATGCCTTGCCTTCCTGAGTTGATATATCTCTACAAAGTTGGCAGACTGTTTATATTTCATTACTATTTAGTGATTTATCTTACAAGTATAAATGAACTAGAACAAAGTAGGACTGCAAATTATGATACAAATCATAATTTAGAACCCAGTTTATTTAAATACAGATAAACACATAGAGAAGTGTATATGCATATCCATGTGTATATGTGAGAAAATATGAAAAATAATTCACAAAAAGAATCACAAAGTATAAATATATTAGTGAAGAAGTGTTCCCATTTTACTTCAATGATAAGTCACGTGAAATATGTTTTGGGTCACAAATGGACCTTCATATTTAGAATATAATACTTTTCCTATCTCAGAATATATGTCCTTTAGAGCTTTAACCTTCTTAACTCATTAAATAATTTTATAAAATATCTTACCCATGGCATCTTTTTCACATTTCTTTCTGGAATATTCATATTAATTTCCCCATGATAAATGTCTTATAAAGAGGACAATCTTTTACAGTTCTTTGCATTTCTCTACTTTTCTAATCCTCATTCATTCACAACCCAGAAGACTAGTAAGTACATAGAAAACGTTGATTAAGCAACTGTTGTTGGATTTTTGGAACTCGTGTGCTCAGTTGAGGATAAACCACAAAAGACCTGTAGCAGAGAGCAGAATTTCCTCTGCCAACTTATATATCACTACAGCTGAAATAATTCCCTAAAGCTTTTCCCCATATTTTTACATTATTTTTCCTCCTTACTGTTATCTTACTTAGGATTCAGTTAAATCATAAGTAAAATTGGATTTATTTGCAAACGTTTAAAAAGACCACGTTTCCAAATATGACTTTGAGACTCAAAAAAGAAAGAAAGAAAAAAAGAAAACAGACATACTTGATAAATACAAGTGGATAAACACAAGTGATCTAATGATTTTTTTGTAATTTTTTATTTTGAAATAATTTCAGCTTTATAAAAAATTTACAAAAATAGAAAAATATGGAATTTCTATGTGTCCTTTACACAGGTTCCAAATTGTTAAAATTTTACCACAATTGCTTTATTATTCCCTCTGTGCCTTTTTTGTCTTTCTCTATTTCTCTGTCATTCTGTCAGCCTTTCTCAACATGTATACCTTTTGAGAGTAAGTTGCAGATTTACTCTTGCTCCTTTATACCTAAGTGTCTCAGTGTGTATTTTCTAGAAATAAGCAATTTTTTCTTTATAACCACAGTATAATTTATATTGGTATAATACTACTACCTAATTTATAATCTTATTCTGTTATTTTCCCAATTATCCTAATTGATATCTCTTATAGTGGAAGGTGGGAGAGATTTTATTCTGTCCTAAGAGCCAATCAAGCTTATAAACTGAACATTTTTTGTGAAAGGATGAAGAAGTACAAATTAGTAGTTACAAAATAGTCACAGGGATGTAGAGTACAGTGTAGGACAATAGTCAATATTACTGTAATGGCTGTGTGTAGTACCAGATAGGTACTATAGAGTAATCAAGGGGATCGCTTCATATATTATATAAATGTCTAACCATTGTACTGTATACCTGAAACTAATAGAAAATAAAATAAAATAAAAAATTAAACCATTTTTTAAATCAAATGAGCATCCAGATATTAGTAAATTGGTGAAAACTTCAAGGTTCTAAAGTAGACTTCTAAAAGCATCATTCTTTCTAGAGAATTCTATGAAATTTTTTCTTCAAAGTTAAACTTCCATATTTGAAAATTAAAGTAACTGCTTCATAGCACAAATAAATAGAATGCAATAAGAACCATTGAATCCTAAATTATAAATGCTTACCAGAGTCTACACAAGATTTCTAAGCATTGTTTTCTATAGGAAAAGGTTTTTAAATTATTCTTTGTATTGCTCTGAACTCATTATAAGCACTAAATTGAGCTACTGGGCTTGTATAAACTCATAATTAACAAAAAGAGAAGCCAAATTTAGTTACAGCCTGATCTTTGCCTACTATTACTAACAGCATATTATGCGCAAATATCTTGAACTTCATCTTTAAAAGTAGTTGACTGGAAATGTGAAAGAAAGGAAAGAATACTGTGTAAATAAAACATCATCAACTCTTCTGAGGATGTAGTTATCATTGATGTTTTTGCTTTGGGACAAGTTTCCCATATGAAGTATGTTCTTTTAAAGTAATCATTGTTGGAAATATAAATTCAGCTAAGACTTACTGAAGTTTGCAACAGTTTTTGTTTTTGTTTTTGTTTTCTTTTTTGCCATCTAAACATTATAAATGATGATTAAGTACCTAAGTCAGCATATGATATCCTATTCAACCCATAATGTACCTGCTCATAGTATCAATGTATTCTAAGAGCTAATTACAGGTACCAAGAGGGGTAGGAAAGGCAAATAGAAAAAAAGAAAAATAAGCATAGCAACACATGGGTATTCTTGCATGCAATTAATTTATAACCCTGCTATATAAACCTGAATATCTGAATTCAGCTCTTTGTAGTATAACTCCACAGGTGGGGTCTTCTGCTTTCAGAGTCAAAGATGTTCTTTCATGCCTTTCAGAGGGTAAAATGATTCACTTAACAAATGTGTGGCTGGAGGTTTGTATGTGCATGGAGCATAGGGGGAAAAAGCACAGGAAACTCTAAGAAGCAAGACGTGAAAGATAGGACAGGGCTGTGTTGCGGGGGCCCTACTGATCAGGCTACAAACTTTGAGTTTTATACTGCAGGTAGGGGAAACATTAAAGGTGCTTAAACAAGATGTGAGATGTTTAAGAAGAAAACTCCTTCAAGGAATGTGAAGAAACAGTCAATGAGTAGCACTGAAAGATCTACTCCTTTGTTGGGGTGAAAAAACGTGAGGTCCTACTACCAGCTGCAGCTTTTTAAATGTTGCTTCAGAATGACCCTGCTATGTGGCCCCTTGGCCAAGAGTATCTTTGGGCCTGGTAAGTGTCCCTTGAAAGGCAAGTTTCTTGAGTGGAACTGCTATGACTCAGAAGATCTAACTAAAAAAAGAGAGAGAAAGATCACTGAGGAGGCCACGGTGGTCTTACAAAGAGAGAGATTTATCCCCTTGTCTGAGGTCCTTTACTCCCCCAACTGATCTCTTTCTAATAGGAAGATGGGGATCTGTCCCCAGAGCTCACAATTGACATTGAATTAAAAGAAGACCAAAAAATAAACTCCAATAAACTCCAATACAGACATCTTATCTTGGGTTTCATTTAAAAATTTCCCTTGAGCATATGACAGATATTTTGAACAGGTTTGGTAAGTGATTGATGAATCGCTGATTGCATCTCTGGCCGTCTCTAAGAGATTTAGACCCCGTTAGAGGTATTACACCCTCCACCACTGGGGAAAAGGAAGGCAGACATAAAACCACAAGGGTCATCAGAGAAGACAGGGAGTGAGCAGGGGAATAACTAGCAGAGATCTGTCCCCTGGCACTGTTCTTCTTCTAGAGATGGTAAATAAATTCTCAAAGAGCAAAAGACAAGCTCTGCTTATAATCCCTGAATCCTACAGCACATACATTTACTGATCTTCCTCTCAACCTATTTTTACATCTCCTCTCCAAGCTGGTTACTACACACACAATTACCTCTACTCTCAGGAAAGCCTGCAAGAAAGTGACTGAGAAACTTCAGTTGAGATCCCCTTTCTTGCTTCAGGAAAGAAGGTAACGTAGTACTTAGAAGAGAAAAAAAACTTAAATGCAGATGTAGAATATATATGTTTTAAAAAACAGTCTCCCGCTAACTCTAATACAGTTTCACCCAAAACATTTAATATTTATTATGTGTCAGATATTGACAAGGTGCTTCCACCTTCTCGATTCATTATCTCATTCAACAGTCTTTATAACAACCCTTTGGGGAAGGCATTATTGTCTCCATTTGATATTTGAAGAAACTAAGAGACAAAAAATAAGTGGCTTATAGAATTTCCCACAACAATGCAAGTGCTAGAATTCAAATCCTGGGCTCCCATATTCAAATCGAGTACCACTTCTATTATGTCACAATAGCCTACGACTTACTAGCACTGGATGAGTAACTGCACTAACTTTCGAGGGGTTTCAAGAAAGTGCATACAATGCGACAGAGGGCTATATAGCACAAAAGTGTCACCAGACATTTAAATAAATATTATTTATTTAACCCTCAAAATACCCTCAGGAGTCAGTATTCTTATTCTCTTCATCTTACAGAAAAGGAACCAAAGCTTAGAGAGGTTAATAACTTGTCTATCAGATACAGCTAGAAAGTGGTAGAAGCAGGATTTGAACTCAGAGGGTCAAGAGTTCTGGAAGCTGTGTTCCTTTATGGAGCAGCCTCTCCAGGCAAGAGAGCAGAGAGTTATGTCCATAGGGGAATTATCTAAACTGGCTGCTCAGAGAAATTTAGTAAGGACATACCAAGACTTCTACTCCTCTGTGGTTTCTGCTACCAGCTTTACAGAAAAAGAAAGTATCCATGAAAAATCCAGATTGTTAAATTAGCATCCATAATTGAGAAGTGGAAATGCACACACAGAATCTAACTTCTGGATACTAATTTCACAAGTTAAAAAGTGAAGCTTGTTTGCTTTGTTTTCTTAATCCTCTGTCCTAGCAGTCTAAGTGCACAGACACAGACCCAACCTTTAAGGACCCTGTGCTCATGTTACCACTCCCTTGGCCATAGCGCCCTCTGCAGCCAGTTCGGGGGGATGTGGCCAAACTTTGACCGTAACACAACAGCTGCTTTCTATGCTTAGGAGCTAAGTGACAAATGATGAGTAACAAAACAGCTTAATGGAAATATCTCTTCCTTTACCCACACTTAATTTTATTAGGTTTAGCGTAAAACATTTTCATACATTTCCTATTTTCCAGAACACTTTTATCAGGCTCATACTTGGAAAAACTATCCTAAAAAGAAACTGTCTCAAATCCTGTACCTTCATATATAATTAATAAAATAAACAGCAAGGGTTTTCATTCCAGGATTATGTATCACTTCTAGTGTGCAAGTCTAGCTGTCCTGTGTGGTCTGGGCATTCCTAGAATAACAGTAAACATCTAGATGTGACAGGATTAAGAATTGTGTGGTACAACTCCCATTTTACATTTAAGAAATGAAAACTTAGAGATGTTACTATTTCAGTATGGTGAGATTATTGATGTTAACATTATCTTTCAGGATATCTACCGAGGTGAAGTTATGTGCTATGTGCTATTTTTTCAGGTAGTTTTCTCCAGCAAACTTGATGGATTTACTCATAAAATTGGTATGTAATGGTATTAGAGAGAATAAACAGGTTAGGTTGAAATAGACTCAATTGTCAAATAATTTTTAAGTGACATCAAAAGTCCCACATTTTTTCTCTTCCAGAATCACATGACCTAATAAGACACCTGCCTACAAGTAGCCGCATTAGGTGACTGCTCATGGAGAACTTAGGAAATGCACATAATCATTCACACATACCAAAACAAAATTATAGAAACCCTTCTAGATGCAAGGATCATGTCACCTCTATGACACTGCTGTTTGACATAACAGAAACCCCAGCCTACTCTTAAAAAAAATGTTTGCCAAGAAGAGAGCTAACCCAGTATATTTAGTTTAAGAGGAGAGATAAAGAGAATTATACAATGTAATGTCAGTCGACATTACTTTCTCCTGCCTGGGTAAGATATGTGAGGTAGGGATTTTAATTTTTTTTTTTTCACTTCTATATCCCCAGCATCTAGAAAATATACCTAGTAAATACTAAGCACTCAATAAATATTGAATGAATAATGGACAAATAAACAAATCTCAGTTTCTTGTTTCAAAGAGAAAATGAACTCCCTGTGCTGATCCAGGGATATGCAGTAATTATGGGTCTTTTCACAGCTCACAGACTCATGAAACTCTCCAACAACTCCAGTATCATCACTGGCTTCATCCTCCTGGGCTTCCCTTGCCCCAGGGAGGGGCAGGTCCTCCTCTTTGTGCTCTTCTCTGCTGTCTACCTCCTGACCCTCATGGGCAATGGTTCTATCATCTGTGCTGTGCACTGGGATCAGAGACTCCACACGCCCATGTACATCCTGCTCGCCAACTTCTCCTTCCTGGAGATCTGGTATGTCACCTCTACTGTCCC
>NW_011889497.1:11579-12503 GCF_000151845.1 Pteropus vampyrus | reverse complement strand
TGCTTAAAATAAAATGAGAGGTAAAACCAGAACCACAGAGAACAGATTTAGGCCATATTTTTTTCAATGGGAGGTGCTCACAAATTATAGATCAGTAAAAAGATTCACTCAGGATTTGCATTAGTAACTTGGGCTAGTTCTCCTTGAACTCCCTCCTAAGCTTTGAATGAAAGGTCATCCTATTATTGAAGTGTCTTTACCAATTCAGCTACCTGATCCTGCAGATGAAGAAAATAAGAATTAGGAATGAGGAGTGATTTGCTGAAGATAATAACTTCAATGATAAAAAACAAGAAAAACAAAAACAAACAAACAAAAAAAACTTCCTATGAACCACCCCTTTCACTAGCCCAAGTTGCCTTTGCTTTACTAACTAATCTTATATTTCTGTCTTTAGGATTTCTGAATGATTTGCTTGTTAATAATTTAGGACTTTTCAGTTATTTGCCAGTTAAACAATGTTTGTTTCCTTAATGTATATAAAACTCTGTAAACAGTAATAAAACAGAACAAGATCCCAATTGGAAATTAAGCTAAAGAATATAAACAAATAACATCAGAAAAGATTCTTAAACATATGGAGAGATAATTCATTTATAAATAGATAATTTAGAATAAACTTATAATAGTATTTCATTTTTAACCCATTGGACTTTCAAAGATCAAAAGTTTGATAACACACTGTATAGGAGTATAAGTTTTACAAACTATATAGGACAATTACGCAACTTCTATCAAAATTTAGATGGCATATACCCTGTTCTCAAGCAACTCAGTTTCTAAGGTACTTAGCCTGTAAATATTCTCATAACTGTGAGAAATGGTGAAAGTACAAGACTATTTATTGCAGTATTGTTGTAATAGCAAAATGTTGAGAAAATATCAGTTCCCATTAAGAGAAGACTAATTAAATGAGCTACAATT
>NW_011889497.1:11078-11529 GCF_000151845.1 Pteropus vampyrus | reverse complement strand
CTTGGTTTTCTCTGGTTCTTGATTCCTATCATCATCATCTCCCAAATGTCCTTCTGTGGCTCCAGGATAATTGACCATTTCCTGTGTGACCCAGGTCCTCTTTTAGCACTCACTTGCAAGAAAGCTCCTGTGGTAGAGCTTGTCTTCTCCACTTTAAGTCCTCTTCCCCTCATCATTCCCTTTCTCTTCATCATGGGATCCTATGCTCTGGTCCTAAGAGCTGTATTGAAAGTCCCTTCAGCCGCTGGACGAAGAAAGGCTTTCTCCACCTGTGGGGCTCATCTCTCTGTGGTTTCACTGTTCTATGGCTCAGTGATGGTCATGTATGGGAGCCCAACATCTGAGCATGAAGCTGGAATGCAGAAGATTGTGACTCTGTTTTATTCTGTTGTGACTCCACTTCTTAACCCTGTGATATACAGTCTTAGGAACAAAGATATGAAAAAGGCCC
>NW_011889497.1:6408-8250 GCF_000151845.1 Pteropus vampyrus | reverse complement strand
AAAAAAAAATTCTTTAGAAACCCAAACAGACATCTCACCATTGCCTTTAAAACATTATTCCTGCCTTTGCTCTGTTAGCAAATCTAACCTAAACTATATGAAAACTAAAGGATGTTATACCAAGGAGCCTTGGGGAAGTCATGAAGCAGCCCCAGGGGAGACTGAAGATTTCACAATAACCTAAGATGAAACTTTAATTGAGCCCTTGAGAGTCTCAGTAATACATTCTTCCCCTTCATTCACCTGCATCCCCTTTTCTGAAATATCCTCATGAGGTTCTTATTGTATTTCTTGCAAATACTCTACAGCAAAAGTAACCAATATATAAAACTCACCTGTTAAAATTTCTCTGCTGGGTAAGATGAGTGAAATATTTGGGTGCCTGTGGGTGGTTGAAGTCTTTTATATAGCCCTTGAGGAAAATATCAATAGGTCAAATGAGAACCACACCTCCAGGATTGACTATGGTTCTGTGCTTCTTTTCACTGGCTGACATATCTCCCAAAAGAAATATCCCTTTGCTATAAGTGTTTCTTTTTGAGCACCTCAGGACGGGAGAAAAGGGAGTTTAAATGTTTTAATTCTGTGTATCCTAGGTTTCTCAGGGCCAGGCCCCTGGGTTTTGATTCCACGTAAGGAAAGAGAACTATCAGTGAGAATATAGAGACTCAGTGTTTATTCCCAGCTTTGTCCACACTTAGCCCTGTTATGAACTTCAAGTAACTTTTCTACCTTTCTAGGCATGACTGTATTTTCTTCGATGACATCTACAAATTGATGGAATATCATTTAATAATAATACATTTTGCAAACTTCTGTGAGTTTCCTGTTTCTGGATATTTGATTTCGTCCACAGTATCTCCAGTAATATAATAATGTTATGTTACATGAACTGTTGACTCCAGCACCTCACTCCTCAGATCTCCATCAGTTTAACTAGCCCTAAAATTTTCTTGTCTAAAGACTCACAAAGGAATGCCTCATTGTAGAGAAATTTGATAAATTACATAATTTGGTACTAGAAGACTGTTCAGTGTCATGCTCAGTTACTGATTTTCTACAATGCCCCCAATTAAATAAAACTTATTCTCACTTCTTATGTACATCACATAAATTTTTAAAAAATAAGAGATTGTAAGCTGAAATTGAAATTGAAAACAAAACAAACAAACAAAAAGAAAGGATAGAAAAAATAAATGCAAAAAAGAGCTGGTTTTTTGTAAAGGTTAATAAAATTGACAAACCCCTGGCTACATTCACAAAATAAAAAAGAGAAAGAACACAAATAAACAATGTCAGAGATGAAAGAGGGAAAATTATGACTGATATTGCAAAAATACAAAAGATCATACAAGAATACTATGGAAAAGGATATAACACCAAATTTAATAACCTACAAGAAATGGACCAGTACTTAGAAATATATAACCTTCCCAGACTGAATCAAAAAGAACTGGAAAATCAAAATAGATCAATCAACAGTATGGAAATTGAAACAATCATCAAAAATCTATCAAAAAGTAAAAGTCTAGGACCAGATTGCTTCACCAGTGAATTCTAACAAACATTCAAAGATTTAATACCTATTCTCCTCAAACTCTTCCAAAACATCAAAGAGGAAGCAATATTTCCTAACTCATTTCATGAGGCCAATATCACTCTGATACCAAAACCTGGTAAAGATAACACAAAAAAAGAAAACTACAGACCAATATCTCTCATGAACACAAATGCTAAAATCCTAAATAAGATACTAGCAAACCGAATACAGCAACATATTAAAAAGATTATACACTATGATCAAGTGGGCTTCATCCCAGGGCACAGGGATGGTTCAACATA
>NW_011889497.1:2138-6358 GCF_000151845.1 Pteropus vampyrus | reverse complement strand
AAGAGAACTATCAGTGAGAATATAGAGACTCAGTGTTTATTCCCAGCTTTGTCCACACTTAGCCCTGTTATGAACTTCAAGTAACTTTTCTACCTATCTAGGCATGACTTTATTTTCTTCGATGACATCTACAAATTGATGGAATATCATTTAATAATAATATATTTTGCAAACTTTTGTGAGTTTCCTGTTTCTGGATATTTGATTCCATCCACAGTATCTCCAGTAATATAATAATGTTATGTTACATGAACTGTTGACTCCAGCACCCCACTCCTCAGATCTCCATCAGTTTAACTAGCCCTAAAATTTTCTTGTCTAAAGACTCACAAAGGAATGCCTCATTGTTCAGAAATTTGATAAATTACATAATTTGGTACTAGAAGACTGTTCAGTGTCATGCTCAGCTATTGATTTTCTACAATGCCCCCAATTAAATAAAACTTATTCTCACTTCTTATGTACATCACATAAATTTTTAAAAAATAAGAGATTGTAAGCTGAAATTGAAATTGAAAACAAAACAAACAAACAAAAAGAAACGATAGAAAAAATAAATGCAAAAAAGAGCTGGTTTTTTTTTTAAGGTTAATAAAATTGACAAACCCCTGGCTACATTCACAAAATAAAAAAGAGAAAGAACACAAATAAACAATGTCAGAGATGAAAGGGGGAAAATTATGACTGATATTGCAAAACTACAAAGGATCATACAAGAATACTATGAAAAAAGATATAACACCAAATTTAATAACCTACAAGAAATGGACCAGTACTTAGAAATATATAACCTTCCCAGACTGAGTCAAAAAGAACTGGAAAATCAAAATAGATCAATCAACAGTATGGAAATTGAAACAATCATCAAAAATCTATCAAAAAGTAAAAGTCTAGGACCAGATGGCTTCACCAGTGAATTCTAACAAACATTCAAAGATTTAATACCTATTCTCCTCAAACTCTTCCAAAACATCAAAGAGGAAGCAATATTTCCTAACTCATTTCATGAGGCCAATATCACTCTGATACCAAAACCTGGTAAAGATAACACAAAAAAAGAAAACTACAGACCAATATCTCTCATGAACACAAATGCTAAAATCCTAAATAAGATACTAGCAAACCGAATACAGCAACATATTAAAAAGATTATACACTATGATCAAGTGGGCTTCATCCCAGGGCACAGGGATGGTTCAACATAGGCAAATCGATTAATGTGATACACCACATGAACATATTAAAACATAAGAATCATACGATCATATCAATAGATGCAGAAAAAGCCTTCGACAAGATACAGCATCTATTTATGATCAAAACACTTAACACAATAGGTATGGAAGGAAAGTACCTTAACATAATAAAGGCCATCTATGACAAACTCTCAGCCAACATTATACTTCATGGCGAAAAACTAAAAACCTTCCCTCTAAGATCAAGAACACGGCAAGACTGTCCACTATCACCACTCTTATTCAATATAGAATTGGAAGTCCCAAAGAGTGCATTCAGGCAAGAGAAAGATTTAAAAGGCATCCAAATAGGAAATAAAGAAGTCAAACTGTCAGTATTTGCAGATGACATAATTCTCTATATAGAAAAACCTAAAGGTTCCACAAGAACACTATTAGAAATAATAAGCAAATAGAGTAAATTTTCTGGATACAAAATTAACGTTCAAAAATCCATAACATTCCTATACTCTAATAACGAAGTGACAGAAAAAGAAGTGGAAAAAATAATTCCTTTTGCAATTTCAACAAAAAGAATAAAATACCTACGAATAAATTTAACGAAACATGTGAAGGACCTATTTAATGAAAACTACAAGACTTTACTAAAAGAAGTAGAAGAAGGTACAAAGATGGAAATCACATGATATCACTTATATGTAGGATATATTTCGTGTTCTTGGATTAGAAGAATCAACATAGATAAAATGACCTTATTACTTAAAGCATTTTACAGATTTAATACTATCCCCATCAAAATCCCATTGGCATTTTTTTAAAAAATAGAACAAAAAATTATAAGATTTGCATGGAAGCACAAAAGACCCCAAATTGCCAAAGCTATCCTGAGAAAAAAGAACAAGGCTGGAGGCATCACTCTGCCCTACTTCAAATTATACTACAAAGCAACAGTAATCACAGTGACATGGTATTGGCAGCAAAACAGACACAGAGACCAGTGGAACAGAATCAAGAGTCCAGAAGTAAACCCATATTTATATAGGCAAATAATATTCGAAAAAAAAGCCAAAAACATGCAGTGGAGAAAAGAAAGTCTCTTCAAAAATAGTGCTGGGAAACTGGAAAGCCACCTGCAAAACAATGAAAATAGACTATTGTCTATCACCACACACCAAAATTAACTCAAAATGGATTAAGGACCTGAATATAAGACCGGAAACAATAAAATGCATAGAAGAAATCGTAGGAGCTAAACTCAAGGACCTTGGACTTAAAGAGAATTTTATGAATTTGACCTCAAAGGCAAGAGAAGTAAAAGCAAAAATAAGTGAATGAGACTACATCAAACTAAAAAGCTTCTGTTCGGCAAAAGAAATCATCAACAAGGTAAACAGACAACATTCCAAATGGGAAAATATATTTGCAAGCAACACCTCCAATAAGGACCTAATATCCAAAATATACAAAGAACTCATACAACTCAATAACAACAAAAAACCTAACGATCCAGTCAAAAAATAGGCAAAGGACCTGAATAGACACTTCTCCCTAGAGGACATTCAAATGGCCAACAAATATTTGAAAAGATACTCAACATTGCTAACTATTAGAGAAATGCAAATCAACGCTACAATGAGATACCATTTCATACCTGTTAGAATAGCTATAATTAACAGGATAAGTAATAACAGATTTTGGAGAGGATGCTGATGGGTCTGCAAATTGATACAGGCATTATGGAAAACAGTATGGAGGTTCCTCATAAAACTAAGAATTGATCTAATATTTGATTCAGCAATCCCTCTGCTGGGTATTTACCCCAAAGACTTGAAAATCCATTGTTCATAACAGCATTATTCACAGTGGTCAGAACATGGAAGCAACCGACGTGTCTTATGATAGATGATTGGCTAAAGAAGCTTTGGTACATATATACAATGGAATATTACTCAGTCATAAGAAGAGATGAAATGCTGCCATTTGTGACAACATGGTTGGACCTCGAGATAATAATGCTATGAGAAAGAAGCCAGACAGAAAATGTTTGACAATCACATGATATCACTTATATGTAGGATATAAACCTAAAAGCAACAAATAAGCAGGACAAACAAACAGAGACTCGTGGACACGAACTATAAACTAGCGGTTACCAGCTAGTGGAAGAGGAGAGAGTGGTACACAGAGTAAAGGAGGTCAAATATAGGGAGTAAGGGAGAGGGTGAAGTGGGTAAAGGGGACAAATATATGGTAACTAAAGAAAACTGGAATTGGGTGGCAAACACACAAAAGAATATACATACGTCAAAGTATAATATACTCCTGAAAATTAGATAATTGTATTAACCAATGTTATCCCAATAAACTTAATTAAATAAAAAGAAATCTAACTATGGGAGGTGAACACACAGTGTAAATATAGATATGCTTACTGTTAAAATGTACACCTAAAACTTGGATTTTGTTAAGCAATGTCACCATAAAAAATTTTTTTTAAATTATTACTATAATGCATTTACAGACATTTTTTAAAAAAATTTTGTATTAATTTATTTTTATTAAGTATATTTGGTAACATTAAATAATACAATTATATAATTTTCAGGAGTACATTATACTTTGACATCTGTATATTCTATTGTGTGTTTACCACCCAAATCCAGTTTCCTTTAGCTACTATATATTCGATCCGTTTTACCCAATTCGACCTCCCCTACCCCCCTATATTTGACCCCCTTTGTACAGACTTTTTAAAGGGCTAAATTGTTGATGTTTCTGTTTCACAAGTTTTCACAATTCACCATTCCAAACAAAGTGAGTAGTACTCTTTAAAAAAAGAAAAAAGAAAAGAAAAGAAAATTTTAACAAATAGCACCTATCTGACAAAATCAATAAAGTTATTCAAAGATTAATTGGAAAATAAATTTAACTGGTTATTTGAAACTTGAAAATAATTTGCTCCCCTAAATCATGCCCATTATATACTTGCCCTTATGTCTTTTTCAGTCTCACCAGAAGTAAATC
>NW_011889497.1:0-2088 GCF_000151845.1 Pteropus vampyrus | reverse complement strand
TCAGGCAAGAGAAAGATTTAAAAGGCATCCAAATAGGAAATAAAGAAGTCAAACTGTCAGTATTTGCAGATGACATAATTCTCTATATAGAAAAACCTAAAGGTTCCACAAGAACACTATTAGAAATAATAAGCAAATAGAGTAAATTTTCTGGATACAAAATTAACGTTCAAAAATCCATAACATTCCTATTCTCTAATAACGAAGTGATAGAAAAAGAAGTGGAAAAAATAATTCCTTTTGCAATTTCAACAAAAAGAATAAAATACCTACGAATAAATTTAACGAAACATGTGAAGGACCTATTTAATGAAAACTACAAGACTTTACTAAAAGAAGTAGAAGAAGGTACAAAGATGGAAATCACATGATATCACTTATATGTAGGATATATTTCGTGTTCTTGGATTAGAAGAATCAACATAGATAAAATGACCTTATTACTTAAAGCATTTTACAAATTTAATACTATCCCCATCAAAATCCCATTGGCATTTTTTTAAAAAATAGAACAAAAAATTATAAGATTTGCATGGAAGCACAAAAGACCCCAAATTGCCAAAGCTATCCTGAGAAAAAAGAACAAGGCTGGAGGCATCACTCTGCCCTACTTCAAATTATACTACAAAGCAACAGTAATCACAGTGACATGGTATTGGCAGCAAAACAGACACAGAGACCAGTGGAACAGAATCAAGAGTCCAGAAGTAAACCCATATTTATATGGGCAAATAATATTCGAAAAAAAAAGCCAAAAACATGCAGTGGAGAAAAGAAAGTCTCTTCAAAAATAGTGCTGGGAAACTGGAAAGCCACTTGCAAAACAATGAAAATAGACTATTGTCTATCACCACACACCAAAATTAACTCAACATGAATTAAGGACCTGAATATAAGACCGGAAACAATAAAATGCATAGAAGAAATCGTAGGAGCTAAACTCAAGGACCTTGGACTTAAAGAGAATTTTATGAATTTGACCTCAAAGGCAAGAGAAGTAAAAGCAAAAATAAGTGAATGAGACTACATCAAACTAAAAAGCTTCTGTTCGGCAAAAGAAATCATCAACAAGGTAAACAGACAACATTCCAAATGGGAAAATATATTTGCAAGCAACACCTCCAATAAGGACCTAATATCCAAAATATACAAAGAACTCATACAACTCAATAACAACAAAAAACCTAACGATCCAGTCAAAAAATAGGCAAAGGACCTGAATAGACACTTCTCCCTAGAGGACATTCAAATGGCCAACAAATATTTGAAAAGATACTCAACATTGCTAACTATTAGAGAAATGCAAATCAACGCTACAATGAGATACCATTTCATACCTGTTAGAATAGCTATAATTAACAGGATAAGTAATAACAGATTTTGGAGAGGATGCTGATGGGTCTGCAAATTGATACAGGCATTATGGAAAACAGTATGGAGGTTCCTCATAAAACTAAGAATTGATCTAATATTTGATTCAGCAATCCCTCTGCTGGGTATTTACCCCAAAGACTTGAAAATCCATTGTTCATAACAGCATTATTCACAGTGGTCAGAACATGGAAGCAACCGACGTGTCTTATGATAGATGATTGGCTAAAGAAGCTTTGGTACATATATACAATGGAATATTACTCAGTCATAAGAAGAGATGAAATGCTGCCATTTGTGACAACATGGTTGGACCTCGAGATAATAATGCTATGAGAAAGAAGCCAGACAGAAAATGTTTGACAATCACATGATATCACTTATATGTAGGATATAAACCTAAAAGCAACAAATAAGCAGGACAAACAAACAGAGACTCGTGGACACGAACTATAAACTAGCGGTTACCAGCTAGTGGAAGAGGAGAGAGTGGTACACAGAGTAAAGGAGGTCAAATATAGGGAGTAAGGGAGAGGGTGAAGTGGGTAAAGGGGACAAATATATGGTAACTAAAGAAAACTGGAATTGGGTGGCAAACACACAAAAGAATATACATACGTCAAAGTATAATATACTCCTGAAAATTAGATAATTGTATTAACCAATGTTATCCCAATAAACTTAATTAAATAAAAAGAAATCTAACTATGGGAGGTG
>NW_011889496.1:892320-954902 GCF_000151845.1 Pteropus vampyrus | reverse complement strand
ATTTTGGTATACTGCTTGCCTTTGTAGGTTAGATATACTTTCTAATGACCATTTGACACATTAGTTATCAGAATTTGTATTTCTGAATTTCCAGATATGAGAGATCTTTCAGCATTGATTTTTAGCTGAATTCCACTTGTCAAAAAACATTTTGTATGGTTTTATTTTTATTATTTTTGTGTTAATTTATTTAATTTCAGTTGACATAGAATAGTATATTAGTTTCAGGTGGGCAACACAATGATTAGACATTTATATAACTTAAAAAGTGATCACCCTGATAAGTCTAGAACCCATTTCATACCTATATAGTTTTAAACTTTTGAAATTTATTCATGTTGCTTCATGGATAAACAGCTCATTATTTTTTAAAGCTTTATTAAGATATAATTGATATACAAAAAAATTGTGCACATTCAATGTATACATCTTGATGAGTTTGGGGATAATCATATATCCATGATACTATCACTACAATCAAGGTACTAAACATATCTATTGCCTCCAAATAGTTCCTTGTGTTTCTCTCTCTCTCTCTCTCTCTCTCTCTCTCTGTCTGTTTTGTAAGAACACATGACATGAGATCTAGCCTCCTAGCATATTTTAGAGGGCACAATACCATATTTCTAACTATAAGTACTATGTACAGCAGATCTCTAGATCTTATTCATCTTTTATAACAGAAACTTTATATTCAATAAAAAACAATTCTCTATTTCCCCCACCTCTGGCCTCTGCTTCTGTGAATTTGGGTCCTATATAGGAAGAGAAGCTTCTATTTCCTGCTACTATGAATTTGACTATCCAACATATTTTATAAGTATAATTATGCAGTATTTTTCTTTCTATGACTAGCTTTTTAACTTAGCATAATGTCTTTTAGGTTCATCCGTGTCACGAATTGCAGGATTTCTTTTTTTAAAGGCTGAATAATATTCTATTGTAGGAACATACCATTTTCTTTATTCATTCATCTGAATAATGTTTCACGTGTACTTAAAAAGAATATATATTTTTCTGTTGCTAATGTTTTGGATTATAAACCTATCAATTAAGTCTTTCCATCATTTTGTTTAAATCTTATACATACTTGCTGATTTTCTTTTTTATATATTTTATATATTTTAAAAATCTTGGTGCAGTCAAGGTGGAGGGCTAGACAAAAGTGGGGTTTGCCTCTTCCCGTGACCACATTAAAATTGCAACCAAAATATAAAGCAATTAACTTGGAGAACCACCTGAAGTCTAGCTGATCGTAACACATACACCTGGGTATATAAAGAAAAAGCCACATTGAGACTGGTAAGAGGGGACAGAGATGCAAAATGAACTTTTCTTCCACCTGTACATGGAGGTTGAGCACTGGGAGAAAGTGTGGTTGCAGATGTCCCCATAAAAAAGTTAGGAGCCCTAGCCTCAGACTGGGACTCCCCAGCTCAGGATACCAGTCTCAGGAAGAGATGTTCCCACAACATCTGACTATTACAATCAGTGGGGATTCTGGCTCTCTGGATGTGATAGTAGGAACTAAAAAACCATATAGTCCCCTTAAAGGGTCTGACCACAGACCCAGTCACATGCACACTCTCATCCCAGCCTCTGGCAGAAGGTCAGCAGCTTAGGAAGCTCAAAAGACATATGGGGAAAAACTGAGTTGTGTGGTGCCAGAGTGGGAACTGGAGGGACAGCTGCCATTGTTTCTTTGTTGGGTGTCCCTGCAGGGCAGTCTACAGAAGGGCACCATATTGTTTGTGTTGACCTTTCCCCACACAGCCAATTCTGAAGCTACATTGGCCCAGCGAGATTGGCTTGTTTCATGCATTGTTTCCTTGAGACTTTGCCCCACCCAACTCACAAATTACCCCTGGCAAGTCAGTTACAGGCAGCCAGTCCCAGCCCGTGTTTTCCTTGGCCAACACATATGACAACAAACAACAGCCCTCAGCTGATGCAGCCCATACATGGTTCACACATTTCAGGAAAGACCAAGCTACAGTAACTCTTAAGTAGATCGCAGGGTCCGTGGGCCTGAGTCTGGCAGTGGCTGGCCTTGTTGCAATCTGAGACTTTTGTAGAAAGCCACAGATTCAGCACTGGCATAAAACCTGAATCTGCATTGGTTGGGTGAAATCTGCTCATTTAACTGCAGTAACTCCTTGAGTTCCTGCCTTACTCAGCTTGCATACCACACAAAGCCTATTTTAGCTGTGGAATTTTATGGGAAGCTGGCAGACATCCAGCTTGTTTCCCTTGTCATTTTGCTAAGCCATCCCAGGCCTGGTACTAAGGGTCATTGGCCTTGGCTCTCAGTGTGTCTCGCCATTTGCCTCCAGATTTAGCATAGGCAGCAACCATCTGTGGATTGCTTTGTAGCTCCTACCAGGGACTCTTGAGCGATCAGAAGGTAACTGACCTTGGCTTACATGAAAACACCTCCCAAGGGGTCACAGAGCCAACATACCCAGAGGTTAGCATCAGACCACAATAGAGAAACACATGATTAGCCCCATAAATGTCACACATAAAGAGTGGTCTCAGCAGGTATGAGAGGCTGCTGGGGCAAAATTCACTCCAAGGAGTCAGCCCCCATACAGCAGCTCATACTCTGTGAGTGGGGCCAATCCCCACAGCCAGTCAGCCTGAGAGTCAATCCCATCCACTGACATATTAACAGCAACCAAGGCTTAGCTACAACAGAAGCACACCCATATCAGAAACATACACAGCCCCCAGCACAAGTGATCAGGGAGACTCTGCCACTGGGCCACACAGGAAACCTATTACATGAGGCCACTTGGCCAAGGCTGGGAGATGTAACAAATCTTCCTAATGTATAGAAATTAACACAGAGTGGCAATTATAAAGAGAAAAGAAAGAAACATGCCACAATAAAACAACAGAAAAAACTCCAGGAAAAAAAACTAAACTAAATTGAGACGAGCAACCTATCAGACACAGAATGCAAAACAATAGTTATAAAAATGCTCAATGAACTTAGGGAAAGAATAGATGATCTCAGTGAGAACTTTAACGGAGAGATAGTAAACATGAAAAAGGACATAGAAACCATTAAAAAAATAATAAGAAATAAAGACTACAATAACTGAAATGATGAATACACTGGAAGGAATCAACATAGATCAGATGAAGCAGAAGACTGAATCAGTGAGTTGGAAGACATTGTAGCAGAAGGCACTTAATCAGCATTGCAACAATAAAAAAGGATTTTTAAAAATGAGGAAAGTTTAAGAGACCTCTGGGACAATCAAACATACCAACATTCACATCACAGGGTTACCAGAAAGAGAAGAGAGAGTAGAAAATTTAAAACTATTTCAAGAATAACAATGGAAAATTTTCCTAACGTGGCAAAGGAAGTAAACATACAATCTCAGAAAGTACAGAGAATACCAAACAAGATCAATCCTAAAAAAGCCCACACCAAGATGCATCATAATTAAAATGCCAAAGGTTAAAGAAAAGAATCTTAAAAGCAGCAAGAGAAAAACAGTTATTTACCTACATGGGAGCTCCCATAAGATTGTCAGCTAGCTTCTCAAGAAAAACTTTGCATACCAGAAGAGATTGGCCTGAATGATCCAAGTGATGAAAATCCAGGACCTACGACCAAAATTAATCTACCCAGCAAGGCTATTGATTAAGATGAAAAGTGAGATAAAGAGCTTCCCAGACAGGGAAAAGCTAAAGGAATTTATCACCACAAGCCAGTATTACAAGAAATGTTAAGGGAACTTCTGCAAAAAAAGGGCAAAACTCCCCATAAATATGAATAATAAAATGGTGATAACTCTCTACTTATCAATGATCACTTTAAATATAAATGGATTAAATGCTTCAATCAAAAGTCATAGGGTAGTCTGCAGCCATGCTACCCTGAACAAGACTGATCCCATCTGATCTCGAAAGCTAAGCAGGGTTGGGGCTGGTTAGTACTTGGATGGGACACCACCTAGGAAGACCAGGTACCGTAGGCATAAAAAAATAAAAAACATAAGGGATTGTAAGGTGACAAGTTCCTTGCAATCTGTGAGGTCAACCAAGTGTTGCCTTGCTTTAAAAAAAAAGTCAAGGGTAGTTGAATGGATAAGAAAATAAGACTCAGACATATGCTGTCTACAAAAACCAACTTCAGTTCAAATGACACACACAAATTGAAAGTAAAGGATTAGAAAAGGATATTTCATGAAAATGGAAATTAAAAAACTGGGGTAACATATCAGACAAAATAGATTTTAAAACAAAGGCTATTATAAGAGAAAATAAAGAGCATTACATAATACTTAAGGGATCAACACAACAGGAGGATATAACCCTAGTAAACATATGCACACCCAACATAGGGGCAGAAATACAGGCCTACCTCAAGAAATGAAAAAAATCTCAAATGGACAATTTAATCTTATACTTAAAAGAACTAGAAAAAGAATATCAAACAAAACTCATCGTAAGTAGAGGGAAGAACTTAATAAATCAGAATAAAAATTAATAGAGTCCAGTAAAACAATACAAAAGATCAATGAAATCAAGAGCTTGTTATTTCAAAAGATAAACAATTAACCAGACTCCTCAATAAGAAAAGAGAGAGGATCTGAGGAGAAAAAAATAATGACATACATGATAGAGGCTCTGTTCATCCCTCTGGCCACCAAAACAAAGTTGTGACAGAAACCAGTGGCAAATAGCAAGGAAAATCACCTGGGATCTAGATGAGCAAGCAGTATACCAAAATTTCTGATATACAGTGAAACCCATGCTTAAAGGAAATATTTAGCCTTAAAAACACATGTACAAAATAACGGTTGACATAAAAAAAAATAAAATAAAATCCTACTATTTTCACTGGCAATGGATAAACGTAGAGGTTATTCTGCTGAGTGAAATAAGTTAGACAGAGAAAGATAAATACCATATGATTTCACTTATATGCTAGATCTAAAGAACAAAAGGAACAAACTAAATAAAAACAAACTCACAGAAATAGAAGATAATCTGGTGACTGCCAGAGGAGAGGGTAGTTGACAGACTAGGAGAAAAAGGCAAAGGGTTGAAGAAGTACAAATTAGTCATTAAAAAATAGTCACAGGGATGTTGAATAGAGCATGGGGAGTATAGTCACTAGTATTATACTGGCTATGTGTAGAACCAGATGGGTGATAGAGTAATCTAGGGAATCATTTCATAAACTATATAAATGTCTAACCAATGTACTATATACTGAAACTAATTTAAAAAAGAATATACACTCATGCTAATAATAAAAATGCAAAATATTTATCTCAAGGAAAAAAATGGCATAGGTGATAGCAGCTCTGTTCATCCCTCTGGTCATCAAAACAAAGTTGTGACAGAAACCAGTGGCAAACAGCAAGGAAAATCACCTGGGATCTAGATGAGCAAGCCAAACAACTAGGGAGAGAAATAAGAAATCAATATTCAATGGGAGGAGGTAGGATGGGGAAAATACATGAAGCTGCCCCATCCTGAGCAGCTGAGTGAGACAGAGGCCATAGCAGCGAAAGTGGAAGCCAGCAGCTGCAGATGCCTCTTAAAGGAGCCATGTCTGTGAGTGGACTTTCACGGTGACGGACCTGCCCTCTCTTAGCCCCTGTAGCAGTTAGTTATGCAGGGGGCACCAGGGACTTACAAGGGGACACTGAGTTATCAGAGTGTGGGCCGAGGCAAGACTCACTATGTACAGATGGGCCGGAGGTATTCATTGTTATTCTGTTAGGCGTTCCCTACTACAAGTGCACTGTCACAGCACCACCATAGCTAGTCATCAAATTGGATAACAGAGGTCGCTCTGCCCAGAAGATTCCTTGAACCTCCACCTCCTCAAACTCAGTTATGCAGGGGGCACCAGGGACTTACAGGGGAACTCTGAGTTGACAGAGTGAGGGCCGAGGCAAGACTCACACTATACAGATGTGCTGTAGATATTCATTATTCCTCTGTTGGACCCTCCCCTCTCCCAGTACGTTGTTGAAGCGCCACCATAGCCGAGACGTCATCAAACTGGATAACAGAGGTCGCTCTGCCCAGAGGATTCCTTGAAACTCCATCTCTCTCAACTCGCAGCCACACCCAAGCCATATCCAGGTGTGTCCTCACTTAGCGAATTGCCCCTTGCTGAGCAGTGCCTAGACTCTCACTGGTGGCAGATGGCCTCAGTTTCTGTAGTGGCTTTTTGAGGCAACTGTAAGCACAGCATCTGGGGATTGCTTGCTGAATCTTAACAGGCGACCCTGGAGGGGCACAGGCTGGGGCTAAATTTGGCCTGCAGGTGAACTCCTCTCAGGACTGTGCCACTGGAAACCTACCACACAAAGCCGCACTAATAAGACCAGGAGATTTAAGAGTTTTGCTTAGTACATAGAAACAGACACAGAAAGGCAGCCCAAATGGGAAGCCCAAAAGATGCAGAGAACAGAACGAGATCCAGAAATAATGGAGTCAAGCAATCTAACAGATGCAGAGTTCAAAACACTGGTCATAAAGATGCTCAATGAACTTACGGAAAGTGTAGATAAATTCAATGAGAACTTAACAAAGAGATAAAATAAAACATAAAAATGAAAATGGAAATTATAAAAGGGAACCAATCATAAATGAAGAACATATTATCTGAGGTGAAAAGTATTTTAAATGAAATAAATAGAGTGAATAAAGAAGAGGATCAAATTATCTATATAGAGGATGGGAAAGCTAAGGCCATCCAATCAGAATGACAAGAAAAAAGAAGCCAAGACTATAACAATAATTGAAGGAGCCTATAGGACACTATTAAATGTAAAAATATCCATGTTATAGGGATAATGGGGCTGAGGTGGGGGGAAGATGTTGAAGAGCTATTTCAAGAAGTAATGATGGAAAATTTCCCTCACCTGGTGAAGAAAATAGACATAAAACCCCAGGAAGCTCAGAGAGTCCCCAAAACCAGAAACCCAAAGAGGCCCACATAAGATGCATCATATTTAAAATGCCAAAGGTTAAATAAAAAGAGAGAATCTTAAAAGCAGCAAGAGAAAACCAGTTACTTACCTACAAGGGAGCACCCCTAAGACTGGCAGCTGATTTCTCAAAAGAAACCATACAGGACAGAAGGGCTTGGCACCAAATGTGTGATGTGATGAAAACCCAGGATCTACAACCAAGAATACTTTATCCAGCAAAGCTATCATTTAGAGTCGAGGTACAGATAAAGAGTGTCCCAGACAAAAATTAGCTAAGGGAATTTATCAATACCATGCCAGTATTATGGGAAATGTTGAAGGGACTTCTTTAAGTAAAAAGAACATGTATGAAAAACAGGAATAAAGAATGGTAATAAATATCTTCTTATCAACAAGTATCTCAAATGGAAAAGAATTAAGTGTTTCAGCCAAAAGATAGAGTGGCTGAATAGATTAAAAAAAAAAAAAAAACAAGATCCTTACGTATGCTGTCTGCAAGAGACTCACTTCAGATTAAAAGACACACACAGACTAATCGGAAGGGGATGGAAAAGGACATTGCCTTTGTGGACCTAGAGGGTATTGTGCTGAATGAAATGGGTCAGATAGAAAGGCAAATATTTCATGATTTCACATACATGTAGAATCTAAAGAACAACATCAACAACAACAAAGGCAGTAATAAACTCATAGATGCAGAGATTATTTAGAAGAATACTAGATGGAGGGAGCTTAGGGGGATAGCAAAAAAATAGGCAAAAGGATTAAGAAGTACAAATGGATGGTTGCAGAAAGCACATGGAGATGTAGAGTGTAGCAAGGTGAATATGGTTGATAATGTAATAAATATCTAAGGGGAAAAAGAGGTATTATATTCAGTGGGATGATCACTTTATGAGTTATGTGGGTCTCTGATCACTATGCTATACATTTGAAATTGGTATATTTTTATATGCCAACTATAATTAAAAAAAAAGCTCATTGAATTGTACAATGTAAATACAAGCAACTAATTGTCTATTATATTTCATAAAGGCAGAAATAAAAGCAAATTTCTTAAAAAAAAGAACTAAGTAAATAAAATTTGAAATAAAAGAGTAGTAACTATAGACTCTACAGAAATATTAAGGATTATGAGAAAGTACTACAAGCAATTATATGCCAAGAAATTGGACAATTTGGAAGAAATAGATCCATTCCTAGAAATATACTACCTTCCAGAACTGATCAAGGAGAAACAGAAAATGCGAACAGTCTGATTACTACCTATGAAATTTAATCAGTAATCAAAAAACTCCCTAGAAACAAAACTCCTGAACTTGATGCCTTCACAGGTGAAATTTAACAACCATTCAAAGGAGAATTTACACCTAGTCTTCTCAAACTATTTCAAAAAATTGAAGAGGAGGACAGACTCCCAACTCCATTCTACAAGGCTACTATAACCCTGATTCCAAAATGGTCCAAAGATATTACAAAAAGCAAAACAAAACAAAATGAAAGAACATAACCCCCTCCCAAAACTATAGGCCAATATCCCTGAAAAATACTAATGCAAAAATCCTCAACAAAATATTAGCAAACTGAATTCAGAAATATATTAAAAATATCATACACCATGATCAAGTTGGGTTTATTCCTGGGATGCAAGGTTAGTTTAATGTCGGAAAATCAATAATGTGATACATGACATTAACTAATTGAAAGATAAAAATCATATGATTATTTCAATAGATGCAGAAATAGCATTTGACAAAATCCAGCATCCATTTATGAGAAAAACTCTCAGCAAAGTGAGAATAGAGGGAACATACCGTAACATGTTAAAGGCTACATATGAGAAACCTACAGCTAACATTATACTCAACGGGGAAAGGCTAAAAGCATTTTCCTTAAGATTAGGAACAAGACAAAGATGCCTGCTTTACTACTCCTCTTCAACAATGTATTGGAGATCTTAGCCACAATAATAAGACAAGAAAGAGATAAAAAATTATCTGAATTGGAAAGGAAGAAGTAAAACTCTTGTTATTTGTCAATGACATGATACTATATAGAGAGAATCCTAAAGATTCCACAAAAATCTGTTAGATCTGATCAATGAATTCAGTAAAGTAGCAGGATGCAAAATCAATATTTAGAAGTCAGTGGCATTTTATACAGGACAAGTAATAACAAGTGTTATTACTTGAGAGGATGCAGAGAAAAAGGAACACTCACACACTGTTTGTGGGACTGCAAATTGGTACAGCCACAATGGAAAACAGTATGGAGTTTCTTGAAAAACTGACTTGATCTACCATATGATCCAGCAATCCCTCTACTGAGTATTTACCCCGAAGATTTGAAAACATATCTGAAAAGATATTTGCACATCGATGTTCATAGCAGCATTATTCATGGTGGCCAGGACATGAGAGCAACTGGAGTGTCCTACAGCAGACGATTGACTAAAGAAGCTATGGTACTACAATGCAATATTACTCAGGCATAAGGAGAGATGAAATACTGCCATTTGTGACAACCTGGATGGACCTCGAGATAATCATGCTAAATGAAATAAGCCAGACAGAAAAAGTCAGACACCACATGATATCACTTATATGTGGGATATAAACCTAAAAGTGACAAAAAAAAAAAAGAGGACAAATAGAGACTCATGGATACGAACAATAGACTAGTGGTTCTAGTGGTTACCAGAGGGTAGGGGAGAAGGGGGGAGGAGGGCGGTAGATGGGGTAAAAGGGATCAAATATGTGGTGACAAAAAGAAATCTAACTATGGGCAGTGAACATACAACACACACACACACACATACACACACATATATATATATGCCTTATTGTTAAATTGTACACCTGAAACTTACTAGATTTTGTTAACCAATGTTACCATAATATAATATAAAAAAAATAAATAAAATAAAGTGGCCATACTACCCAAAGCAATCTGTCGCTTCAATGCGATCTCTATTAAATACCAATGAGATTTTTTAGAGAGCTAGAACAAATAATTCTAAAATTTATATGGAATCATAAGAAATCCTGGATAGCCACGGCAATCTGGGGAAAGAATAACAAAGTAGGCAGTATCAGACTACCTGATATCAAACTGCAAGGCTATGAGAGCAACTGGAACTGGCATAAAAACAGATAGATAGGTGATAGATGATAGCTAGATAGATAGCTAGATAGATACATAGATGATAGATAACTAGAGATAAATAGATGAATGGAACAGAATAGAAAGCCTATAAATTAATCCTTGCCTATATGGTCATTTGACATATGACAAAGGAGGTAAGAATATACAATGGGGTACAGATGGTCTCTTCAACAAATGATGTTGGAAAAACTAGATGAATACATGCAAAAACAAAACAAAACAAAACAAAACAAAACAAAACAAAACAAAACAAAACAAAACAAAACCACTGGACCACTTTATACAAGAATAGACTCAAAATGAATTAAAGACAAATGTAAGATCCGAAACCATAAAACTTCCAGAGGAAAACATAGGCAGCAAATTCTCTGATACTGCTATTAATAATTATTTTTCTGATATATCTCCTTAGGCAAAGGAAACAAAAGAAAAACAAATGGGATAAAATCAAACTAAAATGTTTTTGCACAGCTAAAGAAACTATCAACAAAATGAGAAGAGAACCTACTACATGGGAGAAGACATTTGCCAATGATACATTAGATAAAAGGTTAAAATCCAAAATTTATAAAGAACTCATACATCTCAACACCAGAAAAACAAACAATCCAATTTAAAAATGTCAGAAGACCTGAATAGGTATTTCTCAAAAAGGAAATCCAGGTGGCCAATAGACATATTGAAAAGATGCTCAAGGTCACTAATAATCAGAGAAATGCAAATTAAAGCCACAATGAGATATTACCTCACACTTGTTAGAATGGCTATCATCAATAAATCAAAAAACAAGTGTTGGTGAGGTTTCGGAAAAAGAGAATCCTCATATACTGTTAGTGAGATTATAAATTGATACAGCCAATATGGAAAACAGTTTGGAAATTTCTCAAAAATTAAAAATAGAACTTTTTCATGACCCAGTAATTGCACTTCTGGGTATTTATCCAAAGAAAACCAAGACATTTTTTGTAATGATCCACACACTCCTACGTTCACTGCAGCCAAGATACGGAAGCAACCTACGTACTCATCAATACACAATTGTACAAAGAAATGATGGTACATATAATGGAATATTACTCAGCCATAAAAAATGAAATCTTACCATTTGCAACAGCATGGGTGCACCTAGAAGGTATTATGCTGAATGAAATACGTCAGACTGGGAAAATTATGACTACTTGAACTGATTGCTATTGAACTGAAAATTAAAAAAATATTGTTTAGAATTAACATCTCTATCTTAGCTTATCTGCACCAATAGTAATGCCTTCCTTCTACTGATGTAATTGCCCCTTCCCTTTCTCATAAACACCCCCTTTTCTTTGTCTCCTAATCAAAACACTATTTGGGCTTCTGCGTGAATCAGTGATTCCCAAATAGCTATACTTTTTGATCTCAAATAAATACTTGTTGCTTCTCACTTTGAAAGGACTTTTATTTTTAGATTTACAACTTTAATTCCATTAACCTTGATTTATATGGCAGCAGTTGTCAAATATTTTATTTTCTTTAGTAAATTTAATATTTTAAATAAATTTATCTAATAGAGTGAATATTTATTTTATATATTTTATTTCCCCTTTTCATTGCTCAACTTTGCTATTAGGGTTGGAGGCTGGCAATGTCCGTTGACCTTAACCCAATCGGAAATTGCAATTATTCAAGACTAGTTTAAATCCATATGATGGTTGTATTATTTTTTAAATTTTGGATTCACTTATATTCTTACAGTATAGGGCTTTAGAATGTGAGGTTTTAGGGTTTCAACCTAAAGACTGTGGTGTTTATTCCATCTTTTGTCTCCTTAGGCCCATGATTCTGTGGAAGGTTCTACTCAGCCTTGTGTCGTCTCAGGCAACATGTTTGGAACTGGCAGACACCTGTAGGTGAAGGAAATGTTGTTTCCAATGCCAGCTTGGTTTCACCTCTCAGCATTTCTATCTTTTCCTGGGTCAAAGCCCTCCAATTTTTCACTGTCTTCACAGCTCTCAATTCTCTTAGCACATTTAGGTAGACATCATTACAATGGAGACATTTATTTTCCCTTGTTACAGAGATCATATGTGATGATAATGGTGGTGGTTGTTCTAATGATACCAGGAGCTAATAATTTTTATTGTTTCTTGTGTGCTTCTTTTTACACACTCCTCATTAAATTCTCCCAATAACACCACCTAAGAAGTGATAAAATTGTTCTCATTTCACAGATGTGGATGCCAAATTCACAGAATTGTGCAATTTGTTCAAGTTATATTCATATAGAGCCTGGAATCCTAATATAGTCTTGTTTCAATTAATATACTTTTAGTGACTTTTGGGGGAAAGAAGGACTTAGAATGTTATTCAACTTGGAGAGTTGATTTAAAAGGAAAAGTTAGGAACTGGAAAAGTTAGGGAAATGAATAAGGAGAGGCAGAAGTAGTCCCTTTCATGGTTAGCAGAAGATATGTTAGCAGGTCTTCTAAATCTTAGTAAAACCCAAAGCATAAAGTAAATATATATGTGTTTACATAACTATAAATAAATGATGAATAAATTTAAAAAATAGGAGAACAGGACAAATCTTCCTTATACAAGAATTCCAAATAATTTATGTAGAAGATCCTCTTCCTTGGGTTGGAACTTGATTCCCTCCCCTTGAATTGAGCTAGACTTAGTGTCTTACTTTCAATGAATAGACTGTAGAGAGGTAAAATAGTAACTTTACCATAAAAAAAACCTGGCAGACACAAGCTTAATGAAATCATCAAGGTTAACATTACCACTCAAAAATCATATTTATATAATGTGCCCCTGGTATAATGTCATGAGCAGGGCATGCTGCCTCTGCAGCATTCTTCCCTCAAAACCACAACCCCAAACTAATGAGAAAAGCATCGGAGAAATCCAAAGTGAAAAAAAATTCTACATAATATCTGACCAGTACTCTTTGAAATTATCAAGGTCATGAAAGTACGGACAGACTGAGAAGCTGTCACAGATCAGAGAAGACTAAGGAGACATGATAACTAAATACAGTGTGTTAAGTTGGATTGAAACTTTGAATCGAAAATTGATATTAGTGGAAAAACAAGTGAAATCTGGAGAAATCTACACTTTAGTTAATGATAACATACTAAAGTTCATTTCTTAGTTCTGGGAAATTTACCAGAGTTATTTAAAATGTTAATTTTAGGGGAAGTGAGGTAAAGTTATATAGGAGCTCTACACTTATAATTGAACTTTTTCATTAAATCTAAAATTATTTAAAAATAAAACATTTATTTAAAAAAAAGTCTTAGTAAAATCTAAAAAAATTCAAGAGTTCCTAAAGTATACTACCTATGAAGATAACCTACACAAGTGTGTGCCTCATAAAATAGCACTTACTCTGAAGGCATACGCTCTATTATATAAACTAAGAACAACTGAAAAATAAATTCCGGAAGTATAAACAGTAGAAATAAAAATTATAAACAAATGGACAACATGTTGAATGAAATGGAATGAAAAATAAAAAGGCTGAAATTCATTACTAAATCTATTATTCAAATACTTTGTCATTGGAAAACTTCATGCACCTTTGAGAAGTGTCAACTATCCTGGTTGGAAATGATCAGAAAAGTGGCACTTGAAGTAGTAAGAAACCAGTCTTATGCAATGGCCACTCCATCTTTTGCTATACTTACTAATAGTACAAGAAATAAAGAGACAGGAATCTTTAGGCATAGACTATAAGATATCATAGACTGGGAAGTGTGAATAAAGAAGGATAGGAAGTTGTGGTTATGAATTCTCCAGACTCTGTAAATGAAGCTTGGCAGTCAACATGCAAGTGTGTCAGGTGTTCCAGCTTGGGATGAACAGTGTCTGTCTTCAGGATTCAGATATGAGGGAATTTGTGGGCTGGACACATCTGATTCATAGAAAATCATAGACATGTGGATAAAAACTAAAAGTTATTCATTTCAGTTTAAACATGAAGATTGTACTTTCCAAATTTAAATTACGTTAATTAAATTAGATTCTGTACTGGACAGCACAGAATAGGATCTTTCCATAGCAGTTCTATTAGACAGCAATATTCTAAAATGTGGTTAGCATAACTTAAAACTCTTTAAGCTACATAACAAAGATGTATCTAAAAGTGGTGATAAAGACAGGAATTTCCATTTGAATTTAGCACTTTGAGGGGCTCAGGGCATACTGTAGTACTTTGGAGGATGTGGAACCAGTTCATGTCAATACCATGATTGTAATGATACATGACAGGCAGTGACCGAGGACATGGGAGATAAATGGACTCATTGGTGAGTTCATGGAAAAATCACAAAGGTTCACTTAAAAATAATTATTTAAGACTTTGAGGGCTCTGAAGGCAATACAATGAGAGGTAAAGGCAATGAACAGAGCAATGTAGATTAATATGATCAAAAAGATTTCTTCTTGTATCCTTCTTCTATGGTTATCTGGGACAGCATTGGCTTCATAAGTTCATATGAAGGGGAATCTCTTTGTAAAATAATTAGACCTCAGAGAAAAAAATGAAAATAAGCTTTAGAATATGACTTGGAAGGAAAAAAGCTAGAATATATAAACCTTCTGGAAATTAACGATAGGAAGGAGTTGGCTGTGTGGGCAGAGTTGGAAGATTAAATAATTGCTGAATAGATGAATGAGACTTAGAAAAGACCCAGTTGTGTAATTATATAGGACAGTCTGGGCACTTAACTCTCTCCACCTTTTTTCTGTACCTATGATGAAAGAGCAACATGTTCATATTAAAAGATGAGATTTTATTATACAAATCTTTAGTTTGCTATTGAATGTTTATAGATATAATAGGAGTTAACATTATTTTATAACTTCTGTTAACATTTTATTAAGTTGGCATTGTTTATTCTAATATCATTAAAGTTGTAAATCAGACTTCTTTGAAGGAAATACAGGAAGGTCAGGAGAAAATTAGTTTCAATAGTAGCCAATTGGACATGTCATTACATTCATATAAATTTATTCAGAATTTCTATTTTAAATAAATTGTAGGTGATTTCCCCCCTCATCATTTTCTTACTTAGGAAGAGCGATTTGTCTAAAGCACATCTTGTAATATGTTTCCAGTGAATTTTTTGCTTTTGGCAAGAAGGTTAGCAAAAGGGGATCTGTGAGTATGACTAGGCCATCATTGGAAAAAAGCATAGGAGGGGGAATTTCTTCTTAAAAGAGATCTGTCCAGAAACAGTAAGTATTTTTAGTCTAAAATGTTGGTTAGAAACTAGTGGTTTTGTCAAGCTAGGAGGAAATAATTATACCATGTTATATGCCAAAAAATTAAAATTAATGTTAGGTATTTTTTCCTTTGAAATTTGTCTTCTGCATGATTTTGATTTAGAAGAAATTTTACTAATGATTTTGGTAAGTTTTGTTGGATCGTTACCAGAAATTCATTTGGGTTTTACCCAGTTCATTGTGGATTCAGTAATCTCAAAATTGAAAAATAGTGTGTAATTATTTTTACTGATTAATAGTGCAATCTCTTGTGGAATAATACAATTATTTTATTCTCTAATACCTGTTTGCTTTGTTTTATTCTAAACTTCCTCAAATTAGTGTAGTGACTTGTAACATTGAAGTTAGTCATATGTCATTACAATGTTTTGACTATTATGATTTTTGTGGGTTGGTATGTATTTTCTTCAATCTCTATCCTTATCTACAGTTCATAATGGTATTATGAAACCAAGGGAGATTTAAAGAAAAATTTATAGCTTTAAATGTATTTGTAGAGGAGAAAAAGTGTTGAAAATAAATAATCTAGAATTTACTCAGGAAGCAAGTAAAAGAACCATAAAATGAATCCAAAAGTATAGTAGACAGGAAATCAGTATGAAGGCTGTATTATTAAAGTAGAAATTAAGAGAAACCTTTTAATAAAAATTATCAAATAAGTCACAAATTGTTTTTTTTAGAAACATTAATAAAATATAAAAGTAAATTCTAGTAGGTTTGATGAAAAAGATAATGGACAAATAAACAACACTGGGATTTAAAAAGTGGGTGCTAATGGATGTAGTAAAGAGCAAAAATGAATAAAAGAAAGTATAACTTTATTTCAAGTTATTTGAAGTCAAAATGAGATGGAAATTATATTGAAATTATAAATGACTACAATAAGACTCAAAGAAAGAAAAAACTCTAAGTATGCCATTTACCATAAAAAATACTGAACCTGATGGCAGTTATAACTAACCTCAAAGGTCCTAAGCTCTGATGTGTTGATCACTTTCAGGATATAAAAAAAGACAATAAAAATTGTAGTCATTATGAGGCTAGGATATCATAACACAAAAACTTAACAACCTGACAAAAAAGCAAGCAAGCAAACAAACAAACAAACCTTGAAACAAATAAAAACAAAACAAACAAATAAACCAACACTCACTAGCTGTTATCCAAATTTACTTATGAATGGAAGTAAATTTAGATGTACATAGTTTTCACCAGGAATGTAGGAATAATTGAACATTAGAAAATCCATTAATGTAGTTGTATATATTAACAGATTAAAGGGGAAAATGCATATCATTTTTGTATATATTCTGATCTGATCCAATCTGTTTTCTTTATAGAACAGATTAAACAATAAATTAATGTAGAAAAAATTCAGCCATTTAGATGGATAAAAACAACATGCTAAATAAATATAATACTAGAGTATAAATTTTCCATTGAGCCCCACTTATCCAAAATGATATCCAGCAAAAACAAAACAAAGCAAAGCAAAATATACAGAAAAAATGATTTATTGGCAGAAAAACCAGGGAATCCTGTGAAAGGTAGCCATAGTGAGCCATGATGATCTCCCACATATTCCTGGCAGTTCAGAAAGATGTCCACATGTACAAAGATGTCCACGTATTTATGTAGATGCAAAATGAATACAGGTGTTATGTTTTTGTTAATTTCATCCTTTTTATTTATTACTTTTTGATGTTTTTGTAACTGCTAGAATCTTTCTCCATTTATTTAGATCTTTAACTATTCTCAGAAATCTTTTTTAGTTTTTACTTGCATTTTTTAAATTAAATTTGTTTCTATGTTTTATTCTTTTTGAGGCTTTTATGAATAAAACTGCTTTCTTAGTTTTATTTTAAAATTATTTATTGTTAATATATAGAAATATAATTGATTTGGGTAGGTTTAGCTTGCATCTTGTTAATAATTTATTGTACTTTTTAATTCCAGAATTTTTATTTATTTATTTTTAAAAATATTTTCTATTTATTGATATTCTCTATTTGCTGCATCATTGCTTTCATATTTTCCTTTAATTCTTAAATGTGGGCTTTATTTTTTGAAATATTTAATGTTCATTTTTTTCCAGCTTTGAAGTTTTTTTTGCTATGTCTAACACTTGAGCAACATCAAAGGCAATTCTGTAACTTCTTTTTGCCCTGCATATAGTCACACTTTCTTCTTTCTTTTTATGGCTCCTTTTATATTGTTGAAAAATACGTGATGTTATGTTGATTCTGATCTCCCCATGCTGTTGCTTTATTTCTTTGTATGTGTGGTTAGTGCCTTACCTTGACTAATTCTCTATAGTCTGGCTCTCTGACAGTATGTGGCCACAGATATCTCTACTATTTTTTTAAATTCTTATTTTTCTTTTTAAACCTCTTTTATTTTTTTATTTTTTTTATTTTTTTTTAGGGATTACTCCTGTGTTAGCATAAGTTAGTAAGCTGTGTTCAAATACCAAGCCTGTAAGTCTTCTACCCTTCCCCAACAGATTTCTGTTTGAGTTGGGGCGTGTATTCAAAGATCAGGAAGTTTGCAAGTCAGACTTGACATTTACTTTTTCTTCTACTTTCTTGCATCTCTTTACAGAATGTGCACAAGCCTCCTGTTTATCCAGGGACCTGCTGAAAGCTGGAGTTGATTATTTCTGATCTCTGGAGAATGCATGCATGCAACCTTGTACATGTGGACATCTTTCTGAACTGCCAAGAACATGTGGGAGATCATCATGGCTCACTATGGCTACCTTTCACAGGATTTCCCTCTAAATTTTCTTGCTAGTTTGCTAGTATATTGCTTACTCCATTGAGTGTTTCACCCTCAGACTAGCTGGGAGATTAAACTTTTCCATTTGCCTTTGAGTTTACTATTGGTCTTAAGAAATTACCCCTGGGTTTGGGTTTCTTTCTACTCCTCTCTAAATTGAGTTAGCCACTTCCAGCAGGAAAGTTTCTGATTTCCCTGCCCTGGTAGAACTGCACTGAGGGTACTGGACATGGGAAGCTGATGAGAACAGTTCTGATTAGAACTTTAGCTGTGCTTACCGCAGGTTTAGTAGTTTTTCTAGAATAAACACTTTTCAATTTGTTGTATGACTATGATACATTTCCAGAGTCTTTACATGGTTGTCTTTGAAAATATTGTTTTATCATTGTTTAGGGAGTAGGGATTAGCCAAGCTCCTTGTTACAATATTTTGAATGTTCCCTATACTAGAGAAATCGGAGAGTCAGAATTGCTGCAGCACCTTTTTGACTGTATGGTCTTAGAATGCATTGTGAACATTTCTACTTACTTAAGGGCTTAGTGTCATGCACAAAACCAAAAAACTTCAATAAAAGCTTAGTTGGATGTGTAAAACGGACTTGGGAGCCTGTTGGATGGCGGGGTAGTAAAGTGAAGTACTCGAGCTTTAGCTCACATCTCTGTAACATGGTGGGAGGTGTGGGAGAAAGACCCCATGTTACTCAGAGTTTATCTTAGAGGCTGTCATTCTGAAAGTGTTGGCTGAATAGCACATATAAACCTGGTATCTCAGTGAATTGATAGATTAATGAGTTCTGGCATATCCATTACTGAGTTTGAGATTTGCAGATGCTGCATGTTAACACAAGAGGACTACATTATTATCAGATAATCAGCATCCTGAATGCGTTACCTAGAAATAATATGATATACCTTTTAGCAGAGTATATTATGGAAGTCAGTGCATAATCATATCTTAAAATATCTTTTGCCCATTTTCAAAGAAAATATATACTTAAAACAGAGAAGCAAATTTTAATGATATTTGAGAAGTTTTGTGTTATGAAATACATGTGAATTGTGATCTTTTCAGTTCCTCGGATAGGATATATTCCCTGTATTTGCTGAATCTTTGCATATACTGTGCTCTCTTTTTCAGGTTAACTCCTAATATTTCCTCAGAATACAGATCTATTATCACTTTCTGGGGATCCCTCCTGATCTGCCAGACTTGGTCCATTCCTCTTATCATTTGTTATCATAGCACTGTGTAGTTTTAAATTCAGTGTTTATGACAGTTGTATTAATACATTCATTTGTATAAATCTTTTCATTCACACTAAACTTCACCAGGATAAGGACTTTATACCTCCTTCTCTATTCTTAATTTACTCTTCCATTTTATTCTCTGCTCTTAGTAAAATGACTGACATATAGTAAATCTCATGACTATTTATTTAATAAACAGTGGGAAAGAACCAAGGCTTCTGGTCAAAATGGTGGAGTAGGTAGACGCTGAGCTTTCCTCCTCTTTCAATAGCCATCATTGAAAGTCTGGCTGAACAGAAGTCCTACAACTGGGGACACAGAGAAGAAGCCACCTCGAGGTTGGTAGGAGAGGTAGAGTCATGGAACTGGTTGATCCTACATCTGCACATGGCTGTTGAAAATTGCGAGGGATATCTCAGCTGCCGAGATCCCCTGGAGGAGCAAGGAGTCCTAGGCACACTCCTTAGCTCAGGGTTCCAATGCTGCTGAGAAGAATCCCCATGACTTCTGGCTGTGAAAATCAGCAGAGATTATGGCTGAGTGAGATGAAGAATGGTTGTAGTCTTAGGCATTACTCTTAAAGGGCCCTCAGCAGACTTGCTTGCTGATGGACTCACTCTGAGCTCTATTGCTAGGGCAGCAACTTGGAAGATGTTAGGAATACATGGAGAAGAATCAAGTTGTCTGGTTTCAGGGCAAGGGCTGGAGGAACAGATTTCTTCCAGACACAAATGCAACAAAGGGCATTGTTTCTTTGTTGATCTCTCCCCAGCCCAGATTGCAGACTCAGGTAGCTGCCATATCTGAGTCTCCATCAACATGGCTTAGGTGGTCGCCCCACCCTGGTGATTCCCTGAGATCCTGTCTCACTCAACTTGCGGTCCCACTCAAGCCCTTGTCAGTGGATTTTCCATAAAAAAAAAAAAAAGCCTGTCTTGGTTCATCCTTCTAACTTTCCTAAATTCTCTTAAAGTTCACAAACCTGCACCATTTGGCCTTGATATGCCCTGTCCCTCTTGCTGAGCAGCCTCAACCCCCCAGCACTAGTGGCAGCTGGCCTCAGTTTGCAGCTTGGACTCTCAAGGCAAATAGAAGCACAGTGTGGGTGGTAGCCATCTGCAAATTTTTTGGTGGCTCACGTGAGGTGGCCCTGGGCAGGACAGTCTATGGCTGAACTTGGCCTTTGGTGGGGTCCCTCTAAAGAGGCCTCAGCCTGCATATCAGGTGGTCAGCTTGAGTCTGAGAAGAAGTACCACCCAGGGTCACATACAAGAATAATATACCCAAAGGGCAGACTGGGCAGGCACCAAATCCCTGTTAAAGTGAATTCTACTCTGTAGGGTCAGCTTCTACACCATGGTTCCTCCACTGTAGTCACTGGCCAGTCCTTACAACATATCAGCCTGAGGATTAATCCCTCCCGTTAACATGCAAATAGCAACCAAGGCTCAACTACAACAGGGGACACACACAATCCATACAAGGGACACACCTGGAGCACCTGACTCAGGTGACCATGGAGACTGCGCCACTGGGCCCCACATTAAGCCATTCTACTAAGCACCCCTGCCTAATACGTAGAAACAAACACAGGGAGGCAGTCAAAGTGGAACGACAAAGAAACATGTCTCTAATGAAAAAACAGAACTAAACTCCAGGAAAAGAACAACAACAACAAAAAAAATGGAGACAAGCAATCTACCAGATGCAGAGTTCAAAACACTGGTTATAAGGATATTCAATGAACTTAGAGAAAGAGTAGATGAACTCAGTGAGAACTTTAACACAGACATAGAAAACATAAAAGTGGAGATAGGAAAGATAAAATAGAACCACTCTGAAATGAAGAATAAAATAACTTAAATGAAGAATACACTAGAAGGAATCAACAATATAGTAGTTGAAGCAGATGATTGAATCAGAGATTTGGAAGACAAGGCAGTGGAAAACACCCAATCAGAATAGCAATAAAATATAAAACAAAACAAAACAAAACAAAACAAAAAGGGATAGCTTAAGGAGCCTCTGGGACTTGGATAAAGAAGTTATGGTTCATATACAATGGAATATTACTTGGCCATTAAAAAAATGAAATCCTCTCATTTGCAATGACATGGATGGAACTAGAGGTTATTGTGGTGAGTGAAAAAAGGTCAGACAGAGAAAGATAAATGCCATATGATTTCACTTACATGCGGAATCTAAGGAACAAAAAGAATAAACTAAAAACAGACCCACAGATATAGAGAACAATCTGGTGATGGCCAGAAGGGAGTGAGGTTGTGGGGCTGGGAGAATGGGGTGAAGGGTTAAAGAAACACAAATTAGTAGTTGATAGATGGTCACGGGGATAGGGAGAACGGCATAGGGAATGCAGTTAGCATTAATGTAATGGCTAAGTGGAGGGCCAGGGGAGAGTAGAGCAATTATTAGGATCATTTAAAAAACTACATAAATGTCTAACCAATGTACTGAATACTTGAACCTAATAAAATAAACAAAAATAAATATTCTTGGAAAAAATGAAATGTGTATATATATAAATTTCTCTTCTTTTTATTTCCCTCTCTGGGTTTTAGTAAAGTATAATAAAGTATAATTCTTTGATTATTATTAACTTTTTTTTTTCTGAAATGATAAACAAATGCATTAAATAAGTACATTTAAAATAATTATTTGGAGTTAACGATACAATTTAAAAATAATATTTTAAAATTAAATTTATTAGGGCAACATTGGTTAACGTTATTATATAAGTTTCAAGTGTACAGTTCTATAATACATGATCTTTCTGGTGTTCACCATCCAAAGTCAAATCTCCTTCCATCACCATATATTTCACTCTCTTTATTCTTATGTAACACCCCTCCCTTTCCCTCTGTAACCACTAAACTGTTGTCTGTGTCTATGAATTTTCATTTGTCTTGTTCATTTGTTGCTTTTGGTCTTATATCCCACATCTAAATGAAATCACATGCTTCTGAATTTTTTTCTGTTTGACTTATTTCACTTAGATAATCTCAAAATACATCCATGTTGTCACAAATGGCAACATTTCATCTCTTATTATGGCTGAGTAATATTCCCTTGTATATATGTACCACCTCTTCTTTATGTACATTTTATATATTTTTTTATTAAATTTATTGGGGGTGACACTGGTTAATAAAATTATATAAGTTTCAAGTGCACAACTCAATAACACATCATCTGTATATTTCATTCTGTGTTCACAATTCAAAGTTGAATCTTCTTCTGTCACCATATATTTGATACCCTTTATTCTTTATACCTCTACCCTCTCCCCTTCTCTCTGGTAACCACTAAACTGTTGTCTGTGTCCATAAGTCTCTATTTGTTTGTCTTGTATGATTGTCATGTTTGTTGATGCTTTCAGTTTTATATCCCACACATAAATGAATACGTATGGTTCTCAGCTTTTTCTGTCTGACTCATTTTGCTTAGCATAATAATCTCAAGATCCATCCATGTTATTGCACATTAAGTATTTCATCTTTTCTCATGACTGAGTAACATTCCATTGTATACATGTACCACATCTTTAACCAATCATCTATTGAAGGTCACTTCAGTTGTTTCCATATCTTGGACACTGTGGTTAATGCTGCAATGAACATCAGGGTGCATATAGTTTTACAAATAAATGTTTTCAAAATTTTTGGATAGATACCCAGAAGAGAGATTTCTGGGTCATATGGTAATTCTATTCTTAATTTTTGGAGGAACCTCCATACTGTTTGCATAGTGGCTACGCCAGTTTACATTCCCACCAGCAGAGTATGAGGGTTCCTTTTTCTCCACAACCTCTCAAACCCTTATTATTACTTGTCTTGCTGATAATAGCCTTTCTAACAGATGTGGTTTTGATTTTCATTTCCCTTATAGCTAGTGAAGTTGAGCTTCTTTTTCCCCACGACCTCTCCAACACTTGTTATTACTTGTCCTGTTGATGACAGCCATTGTAACAGATGTGAGGTGGTGTCTCATCGTGGTTTTGATTTGCATTTCCCTAATAGCTAGTGAAGTTGAATATCTTTTCCTGTGTCTGTTGGCCATTTGTATGTCTTCTTGGGAGAAGTGTCTGTTCAGGTTCTCTGCTCATTTTTTAATTGGATTGTTGTTTTTTTGTTGTTGTTGTGGTTGAGTTATATGAGTTCTTTATATTTTTTGTATATTAGCCCCTTATCAGAGGCATTGTTTGAAAATATTTTCTCCCATTCAACTGTTACTTCTTTTTTGTTTGTTTGTTTCTTGTCAATCACCAAAAAAATTTTTTTCTTTTTTTATTTCTTTGCTGTGCAGAAGTTTTTTAGTTCATATGATTTCAATCCTTTTAAATATATTAAAATTTGTTTAATGGTATTCTTGGTGAATGTTCCTTATGCTCTTGAAAACACTATGCTTTCTGCTATTGTTAGGTGGAAAGTTTATGTCAACTAGGTCAAGTTGGTCGATAGTGTGTTTCAAGCCTTTTAGATATCAAAGGTCTCTTTTATCTTTTCTTTATAATTCCTCTGCATCTTGTGACAAAATGATCAGCACCAAGCTATAAGCAATAACTGAATTATCTGAGTTTTTTTGAGGAACCTCCATACCATTTTCCATAGTAGCTGTACCAATTTACATTCCCACCAACAGTGTATGAGGGTTCCTTTTACTCCACAACCTCTCAAACCCTTGTTATTACTTGTCTTGTTGATAATAGCCTTTCTAACAGATGTGGTTTTGATTTTCATTTCCCTTATAGCTAGTGAAGTTGAGCATCTTTTCACATGTCTGTTGGTCATACGCATGTCTTCTTAGGAGAAGTGTCTGTTCAGGTCCTCTGCAAATTTTTAAATTGGATTTTTGTTGTTGTTGTTGTTGAGTTGTATAAATTATTTATATATTTTAGATACTGACCTTTTAGCTGAAAATATTTATAAATATTTTCTCCCATTCAGTTGGTTGCCTTTTTGTTTTGTTGGTGGTTCCTTTTGCTGTACAGAAACTTTTTAGTTTGATGTAGTCCCATTTCTTTATAAAAATAATTTTATGTCAGAATTTTTTGCATTATGTTTTGAATTCTTAATTCTGATTAATTTTTGGTTTTACTCACATAATTTGTCTCATAAAGGGAGTTATGTAGCATATTCTTTGAGTTTTTGAATATTCAAATATGAATTAATTTTTCCCTTATCAGGATTCGATACTTTGCTTGAATAAAAAAAAATTAAGATTATCTCATTACCTCAAAATTTTGAAGTATTTGTCCACTGTATTGAACACGAGGTATCTGAAGCCAGTGATACTCTCTTCTTTGTAAGTAGCCATTATTTTATGTGAAACTTTGAAAGATATTTCTTTATTCTTAGAATTTAGAAACAACACCAGGATGTGACTGAGATTAAACACTTTCAATAACTGAACACTATTCTGTGAGTCTTTTTTTCCCCCCAAATATTTCTTTCTCTGAAATCTTAGTATTTGGCAAATCTTCTGGAACCAGGTGGACTATGAGTAAATGTCAGTTGAATTCTTATATGAAAACAAAACAAAATAATAGTATTTCAACTGTCCTCAGGCTGCCACAGCAGTTATCAATGAAAGAAACAAAAATAAAGACACAATGCAATAATGAATTCTCCCATGAATCTCTAGTCTCCTGGAGTCACCTCCCTGCCTTCAGTGAAACTCCTCTCTAAGAGCCACCACCAAGGGGACACCAGTGCTCCCAGACAATGGACTGTAAAAAAAAGTCTGCCTGACTGCCCTTCTTACACAGACTGAAGCTTGCCCACTGACCTGTAGACACATTCAAGTCATTTGGGTAGGTTGGAGATTCAAAGTCCCTGAGATTACTTTATAGACCCTCTCATACAACAAGAGTGAAAATATGCCTATCACCTCACCACTCCCAAGTCAAGCTCAGTCGTGGATTCCCATTAACATTGACAATTGGTCTGACTATGGAAACTGAGAAAAAAGGCATTTTTCTAAGATTATCTGATAATCTGTATTGCCATTGCTGCTCCTTTTCCCTATGGATTATGAAGATTAAATAGCTACATTCAAAGCACCTAGTGTCTCTGATGATTATTTTGTAAAGAGAAGAATTAAGAGACAGGAGGGAGTCTAAGGGGACAGGGAGAACAGACAAGGCAATGAGAAGAGTGAAAGTAGGCTCCAGAGAAAAATAGAGAAATACAGGGAAGACCAAGAAGACAAAGAAAGGAAGGTTGGGAAGCAGAGTGGAAGAAGAGAGGAACACAAATAGATAGGGAGAGAGGAGTGCTAGAAAGGCCTTTGGGCACCACTGAGGACCTTCCATCACTTCTTTTTACAGAAGAGGACATTGAGAACCCAAGTGTAGACTTGATTTCTGTAAGGTCAAAAGGTACTAAATTTTCCAATCAGACCACAGACTACAACTTTGTCATAAACTAGGGCTTCTTTTTATAGTTCTTAGTGCAGTAGGAGACGTCAGGAGGCTGACAGGAGCAGGAAGAAAATCTGAAAGTCAGATAGTGGGAGAGATGGAGGGGAAAAGAGACCCTGTGGGAGGCCTGTGGTTGAGGGAGGCAGTAGGGTTTCTCTGACTGGGAAGTGAGTGGAGGGAGAGGTTTGTCTGTTTGTGTGGCAAGGGAAGTTAGATAAGAGTGTGAGAGGGTTTGTAGGGAAGCTGATATCTGAGTTATGAGGGAAACTTGTTCTGCTGAAGAATTCTTTGCCTAACAGAGCTTTAGTGCTGCTCTTGCTGACCCTGATCTTCAAGGAACTTCTCTTCCATGGGGCAAGCACAGTGAGTGAGAAAAACCAAGGTGGAAAGATACCCATGGTTGGGAATAGCTGAGGGGAAAGAAGTTCTAGGGAGGACATGGGGGCAGCGAGTAATGCTCCTGCTGGGTACTCTTGGAATCTGCATGCCAGGCTAGTATCCTTAGGCAAAGTATCCTTGCCCCCAGTCTCAGTTTCTCTCTCTGATTTTGGGGAGAGAAAGTTGGCCCAATGGGTAGGTGAAATGGGCATATGTGCAAACTGTATTTATATCTTTCTTCTCTTATGTGGGCCCCTCTTCTCCCACCCTTTCATACTTTCTCACTTGTCATTTCTATCTCTCAGATCTCCAGGTTCTAAGACCCCATCATCTAGCAACCAAAGAGCCCCTAACCTTCCATTTGATCCAGATTTCCTCCTTTGCCAACCACAGCTGGGCACACACCCAGGGTTCAGGCTGGCTGGGTGAACTGCAGACTCATTGCTGGAATGGTGTTTTAGGCACTATCCAATTTCTATGGCCCTGGTCCCGTGGTATCTTTAGCAAGGAAGAGTTGAAGAACCTCCAGGCGCTATTGCAGTTGTACTTGCATGCTTTCCCTCAGGAGGTGCAGGCCTTTGCCAGCCAGTTTCAGTTTGAATGTGAGTTTGTTTTTCCAAGCTGATATTTCTCAGAGATCTCCAACCATCTCCCAAAGGGGAAGATGGTGTATGGGCTCTGATCATTACCCAGACTTTCTGACCTTGTTCCCTGTATCCCGTGGCTCACTCTCTCTCCTCTGCTCTATGCTTCACCACCATTCTCACTCTAATCCCCTCCCTACCATATACACTGAAGAACTTACATGTACATATCTCCTCACACTCCTGAATATATCCTTATGTTCTAGCTCCTTGGAATAGTTGTTTCCTTTTGCTCTTCTTCCAACCAACACCAGCCTCAGACTCAGCCTTTCCCAACCAGGATCTACCCCTCTTTTTCCCTGGCCTGGGTGATTACATGGACAAGCTTGTACGTAATTACTCTCAAGTGAGCTTTTCCTGACTGGTCTCTAATATTTCTGACAGTCTTCCCATATAGTCTCTTCACATTAATTGTTTCAAAATATCTTTGTTATCTTCACGTTTTCTTTTCACAAATTTCTTCCCCCTTTCCCACCCCAACTCTAGTCTCCCATGTGATTCCCCAGAAATTTTTTCTTCCTTTAAATCTCTTTACTTTTCTAGACTGTTTCCTTCCCTCCCTATAATTCATTCCATACTGATTCTTTTTTTCTTGTCCACCTCCAGATCCCTTTGAGCACCAGATGTCATTTGGCTGTAGAATGCATGCTGAGAAGGCCTCAGGAAGCTTCTTAAATGGGGCATATTATGGATCAGATTTCTTGAGTTTTCAAGGAAATTCCTGGAAGCCATCTTCAGGAGCAGGGAGTCAGGCTCAGAATGGCTGTAACGTGCTCAATCACTATAGAGTTATTAAAGAAATTGTGTAGAGCCTTCTCAGTGACACTTGTCCTCGATTTCTGTCAGACCTCCTTGGTGCAGGGAAGTCAGAACTAGAAAGACAAGGTGAGCTCAACTTTCTTTCTTCTCATATCTCTAATGCTTTAACACTTGTATTTGAGTTTTTTACTCTTTATCATCATTTTGAAACACATAAGAGACTAGAGGATAAGATGTGTATGTTTAGAACTGTTTCCAAGATAAGAGAAAGAAGGGAATACTCAAACTACCAAGGTACCTTAGACACTAAGTTATGATCTAGAGTGCCCCTATAAACTTTATTTCTCCTCATCTTCCCCTCTCTCACTAGAGAAGCCAGAGGCTTGGGTGTCTAAAGACCACAGTCCTGAGCCTGGTCATCTGCTGCTGGTGTGCCATGTCTCTGGCTTTCACCCAAAACCTGTGTGGGTGATGTGAATGTGGGGTGAACAGGAACAGCGGGGTTACATTATCAAGGTTACATTATCCCCAGTGCTGACGGGACATGGTATCTTTGAGTAACCTTGGATGTGGCAGCTGGAGAGGTGGCTGGCTTCGCTTGTTGAGTGAAACACAGCAGTCTAGGAGGCCATGATATAATCATCCACTTGGGTGAGAAAAAACTGGGGGTCAGCTGTGAAAGGATAGTCTTCCCATTGTCCTTGGGCTATTGAATGAGAAGCTGGAGATATGGATAGGAATGCTATGCACAAGAAAATAAAAGTGGGAGAATCCAAATAAAGACAGGTGAAGAATGACAACAATTAAATTTCAAGAAAATAGAAGTTGAGAATTAGAGGTACTAAAGAGAAAAGAAAGAACTTAATGATTTGGTGAAAGAGAGAGGGAAAGGGAGATCAGGGACATAGATTCAGGAGGAATTGAAATGAGGGCTCTAGAAAATACAGAGAAAATTTCTTAAAAGGCTTCACTCTTGTGAAAGAAGAAGCATTAACTAAGATAGAATAGAGAGTACTTTATAGGTTGACACCCTTCTTTATCCCCAAACAGATGGATGCTCCATCTTCCTGATACTGATCTGCTTGACTGTAATAGTAACCTTGGTCATGTTGGTTGTAGTTGGCTTTTCGTTTAAAAAGAGAGGTGAGACTTTTCTTGTTCTGTTTCTTCAACTTATTAACTCATTTTTCTTTTCTCTATCTTCTTTTCTCTCTCCTCTTGCCCTCTGATTGCCCTTCTTTGAGATCAAAATCCTCTTCTTTTACCATAGCTCAAATCAGAGTATCTGCTCTCCTCAATGTACCTAGCCCTGTCTTTTCCACAGAAGTCAACACCCAAGACCCCAGGAATTCAGGAAATCACCTCTGCTTGGTAAAGAAATCATGGCTCAAAGCATATTCTTGAAGAAATGGAAAACGAGCTTACACCAACTCTGATGACATTTGTTTTACCTTATATATAAAATTCTTGTCTGCTTCTTCTTAAACAGGATGCATAACAATAAGCAAAACATGATTTTGTTAAAATAGCTTGTTCTGTAAAGAGATTCTAACTCCTTTGTAAATCTGTCTCCAAACCCCAGCAGTCTCTCTTCTGCTTTGGCTACAAGTTCCCCACTATTGATCTTTTATACTCTGATTCAAACTCTTATTTCTTCCCTGGATTGCTCAGTTGAAATCTCTTATGTTCTCCCCAGATCGTCCTAAATACAGTCATCTCTTCCTACTATAAACGGCAATTATTTAGGTTTTTGCTCTTTTTTTTTTTTTAAAAAATCTCAATTCCTTGAAAGCAGTGTTTAGGTGTTTGTATTTTTCTCCATGATCAAAAATTTAACCTGGATTCAGGGCTAGCTTCATGAGCATATTACTGTGCTGTTGTAACCATCTTAAAATTCTTAATAATTTCCGAACAATAAATTTATTTTGTACTAGCATTTTCATGATAATGAATGGCCCCACAAATTATGCAGCTGGTTCTGCTTAATCAAATATTTCTCAATAAATGTTGACTAAAATAATTTTTGTTAAATTAATGATGTTGTCTTAATTCATTCCCTCTTTGACATCTCTGCATCATTTCTCTGTGTTCTTATTAAACTGCTTTCTCTCCCTTTGTGTCTCACCAGAGGTGAAGCAGGTAGGATAGTTCTTCAGACTTCACAGTGATTGGGTGTTTGTGCATCTTTGGAGATTTTTAAAGAAAATAACGACATATGAGATATCTTCTGTCAAAATGAGGATGAGGTTGGAATGGCATTTTAGCTTCTCTGAGATTCTGTACATGTTCATCTTGGTAGATGTGCATATTCAGTGGAGAAATTAATATTTTGAACAGTTAATGAAGAAAATGTGGGGGTTGTGGATAATTTTGATGGGCAGAGCTAAGCCAATAAAGAAAAGTGTGATTGGAATCTAGTTAAGCTATGTGTTTATTTTCTTTATTATTTTGGTTTATTATTATGATCATCATTATTATTTACAGTTTATTTTCTCCTTATAAAAAATAAGGAGAAATATACAAATATACATTTGAAAATTATTTAATTACTTTAATGAAGATACATTGAAGTCTGTTGGAGAGCTGGAAGCTATTAAGATCAGAATTTGTACTGATGTCCAGTTAACAATTTCCTTTGGATGGGATAACTGAACAGACTGTATAGACTTCTTAGTGGAAGTTTTTATTTTCAAGTTAACAGACAAGGTTCCATGATTATTTGTCAAGGCTATATTCTTCTCCATTAGCAAGGTTTTGGGCCAGCCCTTTCACCGTTGAGAGCCCAACACCTTTTGTATGACATGTTCAGACAGCCTATCTAGAGACAGGCTATTAGAGACTAGAGAGAAAGGTGGAATGAACTATTTGGAACAATAAATTATAAAATGGTAGTGGGCCACAGGAAGTGACCTCTATGAAAATGAAGAGGCTCAGATAGGGACCTTGCAGTTTCCAGCATAGGTATGTAGTACAAATATATTTCCAATGTTTTTTATTTGAGTGGACTTTTCCATACAATTCTGTTTTTTTTGGTCACAATAATTCTTGAATTTCTAATCTGGTTCAAGCTAGCTTCTCTGGTCTCAAGTCAATTCTTTTCCCCACTGTATGTTATGCTTCTATGACACGAGACTTGGTGATGGGAGCAAAGGTGGAAGTAGCAGGACTAATTTCAAGCCTATTGTAATAATTCAAGAAGATAAGTATAATAGTAAACCATAGCACTTGAGGTGAAGGTGGTAAATGAAACTTGAAACTGTGTGTGTTTTAGAAATAGGGCCAATAGATCTTGATGATAGATTTTAATCTGTTGTGTTAGAAAAACAAGAAATCAGTTTTTTGTCTGGAGAGGCTGAAATTCCATTCATAATTTTAATTAGCTAAGATAGATAAGACTATAAAAGAGACAGATTTGGAGGACAAACAGAATTTAATTTTGAATATTTGATTTAAAATGCCAGTTAAGATTCAGAATGTAAAGATCTAACAGACCATGGTTTAGGTCTAGAATTGAGATGTATCTATGCTAAAGACACTTATTTGAGGGCAATAATAAGAAGTCTGAGAACTACTATACAATGGTGGAGATAGTCATATGAACAAATAATTAGAAGACAATGCTGTGATTGCTAGTTAGAAGCAAATACTTTATCTTGTGGGTTAGGTTGAAGACATAAAGGAAGGAGTGGCCTTTTCTTCCTGTTGGATTACAAAAAAGGCTTTAGATATTCCATTTAAAATGAGAGTTGAAAGATGGTAAGTACATCAGGCTCACTCATGGGGGAAATCCAAATTGAGGAAGTAAGGCACAGAGATAGACAATATTTCAGTTTTGAATGTTGTGGGGATTCTCAGCATTTGAAGATAACTGAAGCATAGAGCTATTCTATTCAAAGTGTATTCCATTCAAAGAACAGGACAAAACTTAGGAAACATTTGTTACATTTGTCCATGACGAGACATATAAAAATTGAAAGTAAATGTTTAAAAACTTTTAGAACAATTAAACAGAGTAATTTTATGTATTTTAATCTAATAGTGTAACAAGAAAAGGTCTTGTGTGGTTCCTTTTTATTTTATTTCTTGAAATAATTCATTGCATTGTATTTTTCAAAATTATTGGTATGTAATAAATTTTGGGGAAAAATTAGTCTTTCACCTCAGGTAGATTGAGAAGCACAGACATAGAATAAGAGGATGGGGACATGGCCTTATGTAAGAGTAGAACATAGAGGCCTTTGTATGTCATGTTGCATTATTTGGATGTGATCTCACATGAAATAAAGGCCATGTATAAAATTTTATTAGAAAAATATATGTCAAGCATATGTCAAAATGTATTAATGTAAATCAGCTAGTTGATGAAAAATTAAAGAACAGTGCAAGTTTCAGGGATGATATAGACTTGGAAGAGTGGTAAAGTTGGTAAACAGAACAGAATACTCATGAAGTAAGAGTGACTATATTTTTATTTCAGTTTTATAAAAGCATCATGGATAAGTACTTTTTTTAACTCAGAAAGTCTGTAGAAGGATGATACGAGATGCCAGGTATGCAAACAGTAGGCCAGAAGACAAAAATAAATAAATGAAGCAATTTTAGACTGTCTAAAGTTGAACTAACATGCTTCACTCCCCAATAACTAAAAAAGCTTAAAACTGTGTCAGATGAAAGCTTAAAACTGTGTCAAATAAAGACTTAAAATAACAGAAATTCCAATTTTAAACATTACCAGGGAATTTTCCCTTCAAGCTGCAAACAAAAATGCCGATGGTACAGTTCACTCCTTTCTTGTTTTGGGGATATTTTGTTTTATGTTTTTGACACATAGAGCAGTTTTTCATGGGGATGAAAGATAACTAGATAACTAGATTGGCAATATAGAGGATGGATTTAAGGGGTCAATAAAGAGACATGTGCAGTATTTACTGTGTAAATTGGGATAGGAGTAAACTAAAGCAACGAGGGAAGATAAATCTTGGCTACACAACCTAAACTAAATTAGAAGTTAACAATGCATTACTGAAAAAAAACAACCAACCAAAAAACAGTCTGTGTTAAGACAAAGAAGAATTACTATTTCTGAACTTTATTGTCACTCTTTCTTGAAACTGGACTGAAATCATGTCAACAGTTTTGACATAGTCTCAGTAGTCACTGTGAGGAAATCAAGAGGAGGCTCTGATCCTATAGTTAGGGCCATTGTAAACAGTGTATCAAGACCTTCTCTACGGGAACAACACTACTGAAGACAATTTTGTTTTAAGAAACTCTAAGATAGCAGACTTGAAAATATTAATAAAAACAACAATAGTTAAAGATGATGGATTTTGCTTTAAGGAAATAAAAAGGAGAATAGGAGTTTTGGGATGTTAAAAGTAATTTTCACATTACTTATGATAAAGATGATGGCCCTTATTTTTAGGGAAAGTAAAAACAGTTTTACTAGAAAAGTGACAAAATTTAATAAATAGGCTGATAAGAATAAATGTGTCAGGGATAAATGGAAAAAAGCTAACGATGTTTGCAATAGTTTAGTTAGAACTTAAGGAAATGCAAAGTATCAAAAGAGAACTGGTTACAGTAACTAATATTATTGTAAACGTCTACATTTGTCAAAAACATGAGAAATTTTTTTTTTAAAAAAAGAAGCTGTATCCACAATTCAAAAATGATCACCATCTCCATAAGTGGATCCCCTCACCCAAGGAATAGAATTTTAATGGCTGGATTAACCTCTCAATTACATGGAGATTTCTTCCAAATAAATTTTTAGTTCATGGAAAGTTGTCTATCAACTTGAAGCTGAAAACACAATAGCTACATCTCTTAATTTTCTTGTGTATCTAATTTTGCCTGAAACTATTAAGTGTCTGAAATGACCTTTGCCAGAACATGAGCCTAAATATGGGATGTGTCTACTTTGATATCATTGTTGAAGATTTCTTAACTTGCAATTTTGGAGAGGGATTCTCTACTTCCTTTTTTCAAGGTGAATGTCGACTAAATAGCAAGACTCTTTATTTGTTCTTCACCTTGTTTTGTTTTGTTTTAGAAAATTTAACTTTCTGAGTTTTTAATTACTTACGTTTTTAAAAATAAGGCCACCTGGAATACTTTTGTCTTACCAAAACAAACAAACAAACACCCCCCCCAACAAAAACAAAAACAAAAAACAAAAAACAAAAAAACCCTTCACTTTTCGGAGAGTAGATATATAAGATCTATGAACATGTGATATTTATGAGGTGGTGAAGAAGCCATGCATTTACCTTTAGTGAAAAGATATTGGGTTAAGCTCAGATAATTCAGTTATTGCTTGTGGCTTGGTGCTGAATATTTTGTCACAAGATGCAGATGAATTACAAGGATAAGATAAAAGAGACCTTTGATGTCTAAAAGACTTGAACCACACTATCAACCAACTTGACCTAGTAGACATAAACTTTTACCTAACAATAGCAGAAAGCATAGTGTTTTCAAGAGCGTAAGGAACATTCACCAAGAATACCATTAAACAAATTTTAATATATTTAAAAGGATTGAAATCATATGAACTAAAAAGCTTCTGCACAGCAAAGAAATAATTTTTTTTGGTAATTGATAGGAAACTAACAAACTAAAAAGAGGCAACCATTGAATGGGAGAAAATATTTTCAAACAACGCCTCTGATAAGGGGCTAATATCCAAAAAATATAAGGAACTCGTATAACTTGACGACAACAAAAAAACAACAATCCAATTAAAAAATGAGCAGAGAACCTGAACAGACACTTCTCAAGAAAGCATACAAATGGCCAACAGACATATGAAAAGGTGCTCAACTTCACTAGCTATTAGGGAAATGCAAATCAAAACCACAATGAGACACCACCTCACACCTTTTAGAATGGCTGTCATCAACAGCACAAGTAATAACAAGTGTTGGAGAGGTTGTGGGGAAAAAGAAATCCTCATACTCTGCTGGTGGGAATGTAAACTGGTACAGCCACTATGGAACACAGTATGGGGGTTCCTCCAAAAATTAAGAATAGAATTACCATATGACCCAGCAATCTCTCTTCTGGGTATCTATCCCAAAATTTTGAAAACATTTATTTGTAAAACTATATGCACCCTGATGTTCATCACAGCATTAATCACGGTGTCCAAGATATGGAAACAACTGAAGTGACCTTCGACAGACGATTGGTTAAAGAAGATGTGGTACATGTATACAATAGAATATTACTCAGTCATAAGGAAAGATGAAATATTTCATTTGAAACAACATAGATGGATCTTGAGATTATTATAATAAACAAAATGAGTCAGACATAAAAAGTTGAGAACCATATGATTTTACTTATATGTGAGATATAAAACTGAAAGCAACAAGCGAACATGACAAACAAACAAGACAAACAAACAGAGATTCATGGACACTGATAGCAGTTTAGTGATTACCAGAGGGAAGGAGGAGAAAAGAGAGTTATACAAGAGTAAAGAGGTTCAAATATACTGTGGATGTTCAACTTCGGATTGTGAAAACACAATGAAATACACAAATGATATGTTATTGAGTTGTACACTTGAAACTTACATAATTTTATTAACCAGTGTCACCTCCAATAAATTTGATACAAAATAAATAAAATGTACATGTAAATTAGTGGTGAAGAAAAAGAAATCATATAAAGAATGTTCTTTATGGGATCACGATGCAATTAAACAAGAAAATAAAAATGGAAAACACTTTGGAAAATCTCTCTATATTTGGAAATAACACTTTCAAATAATCCATGGGTTAAAGAGAAGTTAAAAGAAAGATTGGACAATATTCTGAATTAAAAAAATAAAAACAGTACATCTCTAAATTTGTGGGATACAGCTAACAGTGCAGAAACAGAAATTTATAGCTTGAAGTACTTAAATGAGATAAGAAGAAATGTATAAAGTCAATGATTTAAGCTGTCACCCTAAGAAACCAGAAAAGAAGGAGTGCATATTAAATTCAAAAGAAATGGAAGGAAGGGAATATTAAAGATAAAAGCAAAAGTGAGTGAATTTACAAATGTAAAAAATTACAAAAAGTAATTCTATCAAAGATAGCTCTTTCGAAAGATGAAAAAAAAAAAGCTAACAGATAAACATCTGGCCAGACTGATAATAGAAAGGAGAATATGCAAATTACTAATATCAGGAATAAAAGAGAGGGCATTACTACTATCATGCAGATTTTGTAAGATAATAAGAGGATATATAAACAACTTTATGCCAAGAAGTATGACAGTTTAAATTAAATAAATTCCTTGAAAGAAAGACAGTAGATGTACCTATACTTGGACAAAATAGACTTTAAGTCAAAAACCTGAGCAAGAGACAAAGAAGGTCTTTTTATAATGATAAAGGGGACATAACAATTGTAAATACTTATGCACCTCAAATTTAAGCACCTAAAGATATTAAGCAGTTATTAACAGATATAAAAGAAGAACCACACAGAAATGCATGAATAGGTGATTTCATTATCCCACTTTCAACAATGGCTAAATCATCTAGAAATACGACATTGATGAACATGGAGAACTTGGTGCCAAGTGATATAAAACAGTCAAGGTAGGACAAATATTGTATGATTTTACTCAGATGAGGTATCTAAAGTAGTCCTAACTCATAGAAACAAAAAGTAGAATGGTGCTTATCAGGAGCTGAAGGTAGGATGGTAGAGGGAAAATGAGGAGTTTCTGTTCAATGAGTAAAAAGTTTCAGTTTTGCAAGACAAAAATTTTTAGAGATCTGCTGAACAACATTGTACTTATAGTTAACAATACTGTATCATACACAACTATTTGTTAAGAGGTTAGATCTCATGGTATTTTTTTAATCACAATTAAAAAAAAGACATGTATAAAAGGTGTTTTTAAATGTGTGTATTATTTGTTGCATTAGAGTAGTGTTATTGCAGTGAAAGAATGTGTTCACCACACTGTAGTGCATTTAATTCATGTCATAGAGACGCCAAGTATAAGAGATGTTCCTGAAAGTGCTAGCTGTGTATATGAATCAGAACTGTATTATTTCAGTGAAAGAATGTGTTTACCACACTGTGATGCATACAATAAGCTATGTAAGAACACGTTTTTTTCTCTTTTAAAGAATAACATATGTATGGTTGTGGATCAGGAGTTGAAAATACTTTTTCTCATTTTTTCTTTTTGAGAGTTAATTTGGTCCTAAAAATTTTCAGGATATAAAAGATTCAGGCATGTGAAAATTTGACTACAGACTCTTTTCTAGTGGGAGCCAGCTGAATTTACAAAATATTTTATCATCATTCACAACATACTTAATAGTTTAACTATGCTTGCTACCCTTAGTCTCAGTCCCTGTCAGTGTTAGCAACAGTTGCTCAGATTCCTCTGGTGCTCCACAGGTAAGATAATAGTGTGTGTGTATGTGTGTGTGTGTGTGCGCGCGCGTGCATGTGTGTGTGTGATTTCAAAATGGCAACTTTTAACTCATGAAGCAGCCTTAAAAAGGTCTGAGGGTCATTTCTTCTTACAATCTATTTGGCCACCAGAAAATGGGAACCTTAGATTAGAGGACTTTATACATAGCATGAGGGAATTGAAACTGGGATGTTTGTTGCTCAGAGTTTCAAGCGGACAACATATTTGCTGAGATATTTTAATTTGGGGTAAAAGTAATTAATATTGGTGAACTAGGATTATGTTAAGATATCAGAAATTGGTTTTTTTGGAGAGACTTCCCCAGATCGCTCCCCTTGAAACAACCATAAGTTGAACATCTAAAACTAAAATAACAATAACAACAACAACAACAACAAACACCCAAACTATACACCAGCACGTCTGAGCATGGGATCTGCGCATAAGAGCTACCACAGGTCAGAATGCTGGGACTTGGGTGATAGACAGGGAGAAATAAAGAAGCTGCCTATCACAGCTGCCGGAGCTCCCTCTAGGAGGAGAGGGAGGGGAGAAGGTGCGGCGAGTTCACTGAACAGCCCTGCCTGGAGAAGTTATGAGCTCCTCCTGGCTGGCGGCAGGGCCCAAACATCAGGGCAGAAAGCCGAGAAGTGGGATGGCAGAGAAACAACAGTTGATTTTTACCAGCAGTGGTTGCAAAACCAAGGCTGAGCCTAAGCCCCCAACACTCAACCCAGAGGGCCCCTTTCCCCATATCCTCCGAGACAGAACAATGTGGAGCACCAGAGGAATCTGAGCAACTGTTGCTAACACTGACAGGGACTGAGACTAAGGGTAGCAAGCGTAATTAAATATCTACAAAAAAATGAAAAGGCATTATTAAGGCTTTATATAAAGCAGAGATCCAAGAGACTTAGATGCGCCTACTGGAAACCAAAAGAAAAGCTCCTTCTTTGCAACAAGCTAAAGGGAGACCTTTATATAATAAATCTTCTTTTTGGAGAAACAGCAGAACACATTTCCATTAATGCCCAGGTTGAGAAATAGTTCATTGAACACTATGAACAACAAAGGTGACAAGGCAGTTCAGAAAGAAAGAGAAAAATCTCCAGAAAATAAGCTTTCAGACATAGAAATATGCGAGTTAAATGACAGAGAATTCAGGATGGTACTTCAGAAAAAGCCCAGTGAGTTCCAAAATGAGTCATATCAACAATTTCAGAAATTGAAAAACACCTAGATGAGCAGAGCAAGGAAATTGAAACCCTCAACAAGAACAGAATAGATCTTCTGGAGATAAAAAACACACTGCAAAAGATGAAAAATGAAATAGTAAGCTGGGGAAATAGAGTCGACCAAATGGAGGAAAGGATCAATGATATTGAAGACAGAAATCTAGAAATTAATCAGAAGGACAGAGAAATCAAAGAATGAAAAATAATGAAAGAAATGCAAGAACTAGCTGATGCCATCAGGAGAGGAAACATAAGAATAATGGGCATTATGAAAAGCGAGGAAAAGGAGCAGGGACTAGAAAGCATTTTCAGACAAATAGTGGACGAGAACTTCCCAAATCTAAAGAATGAGCTAGAGCTTGGAACTCAAGAAGTCAACAGAACACCCAAAGATCTCAACCCAAAAAGGCCTTCATCAAGACACATTGTATTAAAATTATCAAAAATATACAACAAAGAGAATTATCAGGGCAGCCATGGAGAAGAAAACAGTAACTTATCAAGGAAAACCCACTAGATTATTGTTGGACTTCTCAGCACAGACCTTACAAGCCAGAAAAGAGTGGAATCAAATATTTAAACTATTAAGTGAAAGGAACTACCAGCCTAGAATAATGTATCCAGCTAAGCTCTCGTTTAGATATGAAGGAGAAATTAAGATCTTTCCAGACATATGAAAAGTGAGGGAATTCTCCACTATGAGGCTTGCACTACAGTAAATACTGAAAGGGAGCAGCCCACTGAAAACAAAATGATCAAACAACAACAACAACAACAACAACAACAACAACAACAACAACAAAACATAATTAGGAGTAAAGTGACTATCAGGCAAAAAGAAGCAGAAGAGTGCAACCTTTATAAGCTTAAACAATAAGAGAGGAATTGCTATAGCAAGATAATAGTGAATGTTCAGCATACATAGGGACAAACTGAGACAACAATGACTGAAAAGGTGAAGATTCAAAGATCCAAATCTGCAAAAAATCTCAGAAATTATTTATTTGTGCTTTACTCAACATCGTATCATAATATGTGGATACAATCATATCAGAATTTAAAATTGTAGTGATAGTCATAAAGTGCTTAATTGATTCTATAATTGAGACCTATAACTCACACCATAATGAAAATTAATGACATCGTCCTCATTAGTGATAGAACTCATAGGCTATTTGATTGCTTGACTATCTGAATTTAGATGACAACTAATTACAGGAAATCCAGCTTCCCAGTTCCTGCTTGAATAGAAGACCAGTGGTCTAGAGTTGTAAGTTTCAGTAAATATGAATATAGGATGCCTAATTTTTGAATTCCAGAAAAACAACAAATAACTTTTAGTTTAAGCATGTCCCATGAAATATTTATGACATAACTTATACTAAAATCATTATTTGTATTTATCTGAATTTAAAATTAACGTGAGTTTTAATCATAAATAGATAGATGTATCTTGTCAAATGCTTTTTCTGCATCTATTGATATGCTCATATGATTTTCATCCTTTATTTAATTGGTGTTTCATATTGATCGATTTATGTATGTTAAACCATCTCTGTACCCCCAGGATAAAGCCCACTTGATCATGATGTATAATCTTTTTAATGTATTGTATTTGATTTTCTGGTATATTGTTTAAGATTTTTGCATCTGTATTTATCAGAGATATTGGTCTGTAGTTTTGCTTTTGTGTGTGTGTTATCCTTACGAGGTTTTGATATCATGGTAATTCTAGCCTCATAAAATGAGAAGGAAAGTATTTCTTCTTTTTCTTTTATTTCCTCCTCCTCCTCCTCCTCCTCCTTCTATTTTTTGAAAGGGTGAGAAGGACAGATATGAAATCATCTTTGCATGTTTGGTAGAATTCACTAGTGAAGCCATCTGGACCTGGACTTTTACTTTTTAGGAGTTGTTTGATGATTGTTTCAATTTCCTTACTGTTGATCAGTCTATTTAGATTTTCCAGGTCTTTGTGATTCAGCCTAGGAAGATTGTATATTTCTAAGAACTTTTACATTTTTTCTAGGTTATTGAATTTGGTGGCATATAATCTTTCATAATATTCTTGTATGACAGTATTTCTGAAGTATCTGTCATAACTTCTCTTTCATTTCTGATTTTGTTTGTCTTTTCTCTCTCTTTTTTAGTTCATCTAGCCAGGGGTATGTCAACATTATTGATCTTTTTAAAGAACCAGCTCTTTGTTGCATTAATTTTTTTATTGTCTTTTCATTCTCCATTTCATTTAATTCTGCTTTAATTTTGATTATTTCCCTTTTTCTGCTTACTTTGGGAATATTTTGAAAATATATTTTCCCATTCAGTTGGTTACCTCTTTATTTGGTTAATGGTTTCTTTTGCTGTGCAGAACCTTTTTAGTTTGATAAAGTCCCATTCACTTATTTTTGCTTTCACTTCCCTTGACTTTAAAGTCAAATACATCAAATCCTCTCTAAAACCAAAGCCCATGAGTTAAGTACCTGTTTCCTCCTATGCAGTTTACTGTTTCAGGTCTTATATCTAGGTCTTTGATTCATTTGAATTCATTTTGATGTATGGTGACAGATAGCAGTCGTTTCATTTTGTTTTGCATGTGTCATTCCAATTTTCTTAGCTTCATTTATTGAAGAGGCTTTCTTTTCTCCACTGTATGTGTTTGGCTTCTTTGTCAAAAATATTTTCCTATATATAGGTGGGTTTATTTCTGGGCTTTCAATTGTGTTCCATTAGTCCGTGTGTCTGTTTTTCCACCAATATCATGTTGTTTTGATTATTGTCACTTAGTATAATTTGAAGTCAGTGTGATGCCTTCAGCCTTGCTTTTTTACCTCAAGTTTACTTTGGTTTAGGAGAATTTTGTGTTTCTATACAATTCTGATGATTTTTTTTGTTCTATATCTTTGAAAAATGTCAGTAGGATTTTGATAGGGGTTGCATCAAATCTGTATAATTCCTTGAGGAATATGACCATTTTAACTATGTTGATTGTTCCAATCCATGAACATGGGATATCTTTTCATCTTTTTGTACCTTTAATTTATTTTAATAATGTCTCTTAGTTTTCAGGGTATAGGTTCTTCACATACTTCATAAGTTTATTCTTAGGTATTTTAGTTTTTTAGTTGCAATTGCAAAAGAAATCCCCCCCCTTTTTTTTTTACTAAAATTTTATTGTTAGTGTATAGGAGCAAAATAGATTTTTTTTTACATTGATGGTGTATTCTGCAACTTTACCGTATTTGTTTATTGTTTCTAATAGTGTTTTCATGGAGTCTCTAGGGCTTTTATATGCTTCCTAGACTGAATCACGGAGAACTGGAAAATCTAAATAGACTGATCAACAGTAAGAAATTAAAACAATAGTCAAAAACCTACCAAAAGGTAAAAGTTTAGGACCAAATGGCTTCACCAATGAATTCTACCAAACATTTAAAGACTATTTCATACCTGTTCTTCTCAAACTCTTTCAAAAAATTGAAGAAGAGGAAATAATTTCTAACTTATCTTATAAGGCCAACATTACCCTGATACCAAAACCTGCTAAGGATAACACAAGAAAAAGAAAACTACAGACTAATATCTCTAATGAATACAGATGCAAAAGTCCTAAACAAAATACTAGCAAATTAAATATAATAATACTAGCAAATTAAATATAATAATTCATTAAAAAGATCATACATCATGATCAAGTGGCATTCATTCCAAGGGCACAAGGATGTTTCAACATCCTTGAGAATTAATTAATGTGATACACCACATGAACAAACTAAAAGATAAAAATTACATGATCATACCAACAGATGAAGAAAAAGCATTTGACAAGATACAACATCCATTTATGATTGAAACACTTAACAAAATGGGTATAGAAGGTAATTACCTCAACATAATAAAGGCTATATACAACAAACCCTCAGTTAATATCATACTTAATAGTGAAAAACTAGTTTTCCCTCTAAAATCAGGAATAGGACAAGGATGCCCACTCTTTCCATTCTTATTCAATATAATATTGGAAGTCTAGGCTAGTGCAAATCTGGTAAGATAAAGAAATAAAGGTATGTAAATTGGGAATGAAGAAGTCAAATTGCCACTTTTTACAGATGACACGATTTTCTATGTAGTCATAGTTTTATACTATATTAACTATGATTTCACTTTAAGCTTTATTGCTTTATTTATTATTTATTACTTAAATAATTTAATAAACACCTATATATTTCATAAAATACGATGTTAATAAAAGCTTATAATTCTTAATTGTTGGAATAAACATGAAAAAAATACATTTTTTAAGTAGAAACGTCCTCAACTTTCTGTCTACATTACTCTAGAGATTTCATGGAAATACACACAAAGACAGAATAGTTTTTAGTGCATCTCTTAGGAATATCAAATTTTACTTGGGGTTTTTAGAATACAGTCTTGAACCATTGTGCTTGCAACATTTTAAAATTCTTCCTTTATCTTTTGAGTAGAATTATTTTTCATAAAATTCAAGAAAAAAATATCTTCATTCATGGTGAGTGGAATTAACATCTGGTGCTTTGATGTTCAAAGTGCATAGAACTGTATAGCTATTGTATTAAATTGTTATATAAGCAATTGAATTTTTATGTAGGTGAGATGCAGATCAAAGTAAAAAGTTTTAGCCTTGAAGAATAGAAAGGACCTTGGGAATCCTAAATCATATTTTAGAGCTTAATGTAAATGGATAAAATAGAATAAATTGGCTTTGCTGATCTAGTTTACCGAGCTTAAAGATGGAGAACATAATTAATTGAACATTAGATAAAAGTCCAAAGATTCAGATGTGGTGTTTCATCATTAGTAGTTACAGCCCACATCAGAGAAGTTGTAGGGAGAAGCTAGGGCTATGCTAGAGTCAAAGCTGTCCTAGGTAAGAAGTTGTGGTGAACTAGAAAAAAAAAAAAGGGTAACATACAGCCTGCATTTTGAGTTTCAGATATCAGATCTTTCTAATTAAATATAGGTCTCTATACCTGGTGAGGTAATTCTGAAGAGTTTATTCCTGAAAAATTCTTAGTCAAAAGACTAAGATTTCTACCCTAGTCTTTCTTTGGAGAAAATTTCAATTGAGAAATCAATGTAGATGAAAAAAAAATTGGCTTTGTTAATCCCTTGTTCTTGTTTCTGTGCCTTTCAAGTCTTCTCTATTTCCAGATGCTTCTAGTCTAGAGTTTCTAATTATTCTGAATTTCCTACAGTGTCTAACTAGTGCATTTCACTGTTTGTCTCAAATGTACTTGGCAAGAAGAAAGCACCAGCTGACCCTCCCATTATCCACAGGCTTGCTCTACTATCTACTGAATGTAATGATAGACTCTGTGTCATTTATTTGTTTAAATACTTTGAACCTGTACTTTAGAGAGTTTATTTAGGTACAGAATTTATTCTCATTCATGCTAAAAACACAGTGAACATTGCTTATATATCTTTTTCTGAATGAATCAATTAATAATTGGCCAGTTTAAGTCTCTGTCAAAGCTATTTTTCAAATCCTGATTTTTGGTGGAAGCATTTTCTAGGACTCTATATTTAAAGTTTTTGGTCTATGTAGATTTGCTTAAGAATATGGGTTATTTATTTATTCCTATTGCCACTGTTTTTCGAAAAGGTTTATCCCCTGTGTATTTTCTGGTGTCTGTTTATCTGAATTTCTAATAAAAGAATGGAAATTCATCATCCCCTCTTGTCAGGCAATTTACTAGATTTTGTGCCTGAATTTGATACTCTAGTTTTGTTTGTTTGTTTGTTTGTTGTTGTTATTTTAGAATCAAATAACGTTTTTATTTTTTATTGATCACTTTAACAACTTAGAAGTCTCTCAGAGCCTAATGGAATAGAAAAACAGAGACTCTTTAATATCACACATCACGACCATTTCGGCATTCAGCTTTCTGTCTGCTTATGTTTAGCAACCTATTCTTTTGGGGTGCCCTTCTTTCTTAAAGCAGTGTTTCCCTCACACTTTTCATATGATTTTACATCTTTGTAGATTCTAATTTTGTTTTCTGTCTAAAACATCTTTAGAGTGCATTCCCCAACTTTTATATTTTAGGTCTCAGCTCTGAAACTTATTTCATGCTCTTTATATTTGTAGACCTCCTTTCTTATGTGGAATCTCTGCTGAGAATGTAGAATGGATCTCATAGGCCTCACATTACAGTTTTTCTTTTATAGATTGATTCACTGAGTTGTAGATGATTTATGGAAAACTTTTCTGCTTTTTATTTTATGTTAGTTAAATCTTTTATTTTTCCTAGTCTCTTCACCATGCAGTATGAAAAATACACATAGTACTTAAAGAAATTCACTAGTGGATTTTCAGTTTCCATTCACCCAGAAGTTTAAATACTCCTTTTCTTAATAAAAAAAAAATTCCAAAACATAAGTATGTTCCTATAAGGACTCTTGACTTCTTTCAAAATCTATTGGTTGTTTTTTATTTGATATCCCTAGAATACCCACTCCTGCTTCAAGTATCTTGGCCTGAAAAACTTCCTGGAAAGCATTTTATCTTATTCTCATTTCCTATGGAGATGTAGGAGAAATTATGTCAAATAAAGGGAGCTGCAAAAATATAGTCTTTTCATATCAAATACAGAAGCAAATAGGTTGTTATTGTTGTTATTTTTCCAAAGAAGTTAATCTGTTTTATTATATGTAAATTGGGGACAAAAATATACAACAATGATCAGACTGTGATGTTTTAACCATTTAATTACATTTCAGTATTTTTGAAACTATGGTAATAGAAAAGCAAAAGCTTAAGTGGAAACTTTAGAGGCAGGTACTAGAAGGGAAATGCACAATGTCTGAGTTAAAACAGATTATGTTCTTGAAACAAGATATGCTGAAAGAAGAAACATTTTTTCATAGTTAGTTCTGGTTCGAAGTTGGTAAAAAACAAAGAAACAAAGCTCTTATAAAAGTAGGGATTTTCCAAATATTAGTTTTATATCCATAGTTTATTAGATTGGAAAGGGATTTCTTAGGATAAATGTAAAATCTTCTACTTAGGACAAATTGCAAGTATTTAAGAAACTGAGGTTAATAATAGAGACATTCAATTTTCATACCATAATTTCCCCTATAGAGGTTTTAAAACTACCAAAGTTCAAGATACTCTGTAGATTAAAAGTAGCCCAGATATTTTGTGGCAAGATGCCTGTTTTTTTTTTTTTTGAAGGTCACTAGAGTCTTATATTGGACGCATGCTCTCATAGTCAAATGCCATGTGTCATCCAGATACTTTCTCTTCTTCCTAGGATATGACTAAATGAAGAACAAAATTTAGCAGAAGAGATTATAGGATAGCTGAGTCCCATTCCACAGCACAGTTTAAAGTAGATAAATGAGCCATAAACAAGAAGAACTTATTCAAATTTTTACGTCTGAATATTAAGGAATGTGTAAATGCACATCTTTTATCAGTTAACAAAGTATCATGGTAGCGAGAACCTTGAATTCTGGTAAGAGACTCTTGAATTTGCTAGAGACTCCAACCCTTTAGTTGGGAATTGCTGTGGGATGCTCCTGAAAAACTGGTCAGTGTTACTTCACCCAGTCTCACAATAATTATACCCTTATGCCTAAACATCAAATAATTGGGAAGGTTTAGAGGAAACATCCAGTTGAGAATAGTGAAGAAATAGTCTTCTGCAGGCTGGAGTGCTCGAGTTCTTAGAAGCAGCAACATATTGATAAGGGAAATGACAGTGGTGAAACTGCCTGCCTTAAACTTATTTTTATCTAGTATTTGGGGAAGAAGTGAACATTTAGATGGTAATATCTATGATACTAATCTTTAATGAGATATGACTGAACTAGGCTAAAAATTAAATAACTATAGTGAGTTCTGGTTCTATTTTGCCAGTGGTTCTATATCCCTTTGGAATAAGTTTACTTGATTTTGAAGAATATTGTTAAAATACTACTCCTTATTACATCATTATTACTTTATCTCATCTTGTCCCATCTTTGAGGAAAAGTGGTATCAGCGTTTTGGAACTCAGTGTGACACATGCCCCAGGGGAAGAAGAAATCAAGAAAAAGCTAAATAACTAATATTTATTGAGAAGCTACTATGTTTCAGCTGCTCAGATATCTAATTTTATGTAATTTTACTAAGAAATGTTGAAGCAGGTGCTGTTATCACCATTTTCTAAATTAAGAATGTGAAGTACAGTGAAGTAGGTTTCTGTTAGTCACAAGTTTGAGAAGATGCAGATCCAGAAAATGAATATAGGTTTGTGTAAACCAAAGTCCTTGTTTGTTCCATTACTAATAACTTAAATGGAAATAAAATAATTTACCATCTGTAAATTTAGAAAGAGATATCTTTCACATGAAAAATTATATCCAGAAAATTTGACTACCTAATATGAAGTTCACTGAGCGAAGGTAATAACAATTACACATCTGTAGGGCCAAAAGAGATGATGATCCTTGACTAAAAAATATCTCATTGGGAAAACTTGCGCTTAATTCTCATTCTCATGTACTTTTATCCTTATCAAATCCCAAATGCTTATGATATTAATCTTACAGATCTCTAATATTGATTCTATGATAAGATATAGGAATTATGAAATGAGAATTGCTTTTATAATAACCAGTTTTGCTGCCATTTGATGATAGAGAAAAATCACTCATCCAGACCCATTTTCAGTCAGCCTGGTCAAAGTGTAAAAATGTACACAAATTTATAAATGAGTGCAGTGGATGCAGCCCAGAACTTCCTGTGGGACTCAGGGAAAGGAGAGGAATGAGGTGGTAGTGAGCATTCCTGCCAGAGTGATCAGCATATACTATGGTGGAACTGAGTGATCAGTGCAGAGACAAAATACAGAGTGTGACAGCTGTGTTCTTGCAGCCACTATTGCCAGGCAAAATACAAAGTCAAAGAGCCTGGCTGCCTCCCTCCATCCTCCCAAAGCTTGCCTCCTTGCACCTACCTGGAGCTAGCAGCAGGCCCAAGGAGAAACTGCAGCAGCAAATATCGAGCCACAGAGCAAGGAGTCAGAAGCCCCAGGAACTGATGAGTCAGCTTCAGAGTGGTAGATGCACACTGAAAGTGGTCTTAGTGACAGGAGTGAATATACAAAGGCAAGGCAGCTGAGGCCTAATAGTCACCAATATCGGGAGAAAAACAGCCACAGGCACATCAGTGGCTTCTCCCAGCCTACCCCACTACCACCAATCAAGGCTGATCCTGGCAAAGGTACCTGGGGAACTTCAGGCAGCACAACACTGCATCTGGATGCTGGGGAAGCACTGGGACTTCAGGGACTTCAGGGACTTTCCAGGGGCTCAGAGTCCCATCACCCAGCACATTCTCTCAGGGACTGGGACCCTGAAACTGAGATAACCTGGTAACAAAGGAGACACACACATCCTCAAGAAACAAAGGGCGTTTTTTTGTTGTTGTTGTTGTTCGTTAGGCCTGGGCAATGCTGAAATCTTATGAACCACCTAATGAAAAACAAACAGTAAGAAAAAATCCCTCTTCTTACTAATCTGCTAAAGAGGGGATCACTCTTAAAAAATAGTATTTTTTTTTTTAAAAAAGGCAGAGTTCATTCCTATAAATGCCTAGGCAAAGAAATAATCCATCAAGTATTATAAAAACAAAACAAAACAAAATAAAACAAAACAAAACAAAACAAAACACAAGGTAACAAGGCAGCTCTAAAAGAAAATTAAAAGTATCCAGGAAGTAAACTTAAAGATATAAATATATGAGATTTAAGTGACAAAGAATTCAAAATTGTAGTTCTGAAAAACTCAAAGAGATGCAAGAAAATTCTGATCGGAAGTTCAATGAATGGAGAACAGTATCAGTGAACAACAGAAATACTTTACCAAAGAAACTGGAACTCCAAAACAGAACCAAATAGAACTTTGCAGCTAAAGAACTCAATAAAAGAGATGAAGAATGAAATAGCGAGCTTAGGAAATAGAGCTGACCAGATGGAGGAAAGAATTAGTGATATAAAACACAGAAATCTGGAAATAATGCAGATGGAAGAAAAGAGAGACTTGAGAGTGAAAAAAAATGAAAGAACTCTACAAGGACTATCTGACACCATCAGAGAAAAAAAACAATATAAGAATAATGGATATACTAGAAGGAGAAAGGAGGGATAAGGTAACCGATAACTCATTTAAAGAGTTAATGAGAATTCCACAAATGTATCGAAAGAATGGGAGCTTCAAATCCAAGAAATGAACAGGACACCTAATTATTTCAATCCAAAAAGATCTTCTCCAAGGCACATTATATGAAAACTGTCAAAAATTAATGACAAAGAATTCTCAAGCCAGCCAGATAAAAGAAAATTCCATTAGATTATCATCAGATTTTTAAACAGAAACTCTATAAGCTAGGAGAGATTGGAATCAAATATTCAAACTATTAAAAGAAAAAAAATTACCAGCTAAAAATATATCTAGCAAAGTTATTCATTAGATATGAAGGAGAAATAAAGACCTCTCCAGATATATAGAAGCTGAGAGAATTTTCCACCACAAGACCTACATTACAAGAAATACTGAAGAGGATTATTCTACCTGAAACAAAAAGACAAAAGGATACAAAACTATAAGATGACTAACAAACAGAAGCAGAAAATGGCAATCCTACTGCAATTGACAGCATGAATAAGGAGAATTCGTGACAAAAACATAAAAGAGGAGAGAATAAAAGTCTGACTTTGCAAAGGAAAATGGAGATAAGATGCATGGAGAAGAAAAATGCCTACTGAGTATATGAAACTTTCTTTTACATAAACTTACTGTTAACTCCTCCACACACAATATCCAGATCTGAAAGACATAACATTAAAAAAAAAATGGAACCAAAGGAAAAATCATAGAACACTACTGAACTACTATAACAGACAGAAACACAAAAACAAACAAACAAACAAAAAACAATGGAGAAATCGAGCAACTAGGAAAAAAAAAGATGAAATGGTTATAGGAAAACACCGTATTTCAACAATCATTCTAAGTGTAAATGGACTGAACTCATCAATAAAAAGGCACAGAGTAGCAGATTGGTTCAAAAACCAAATCCCAACTATATTCTGCCTTCAAGAGACACATCTCAGCTGCAAGGACAAATATAAACTCAAAATGAAAGGATAGAAAATGATACTCTAAGCAAATGGCATCCAGATAAAAGTAAGTAAGTATACTTATATCTGACAAAACAGACTTCAATATAAAAATGGTAATGAGAGGCAAAGATGGGCACTTCATAATGATAAAGGTGACAATACATCAAGAAGACATAATACCTATTAACATATATGCTCCCAATCAGGGAGCACCAAATATATAAAACAACTAACAACAGAACTGAAGAGAGAACTTACCAAAACACTGTTATAGTGGGGGAAGTAAATATTCTATTGACAGCTATGGATAAATCATCCATACAACATCAATAAAAAATATATTAGTCTTAAATGACACATCAGACCACTTTGACATAATTGACATTTACAAAGCCAAAACGCCAGAATATACTCTCTTTTCTGGAGCACATGGGGCACTCTAAAGAATGTTGGAACACAAAAAGTAGCCTTAACAAATTCCAGGGGATTGAAATTATATTAAACATATTCTCCAATTACAATGCTTTGAAACAAGATCTACTGCAAAAATAAAGTGAGAAAACGACTGGTAGGAGGGGTGGAGATGTGAAACAGGCTGGTCCCACGCTCATGTGTGATGGTTAAGAATCGAGAAATACCTCAGCTGCAAAGATTTCCTCCAGAAAAGTGAGGGGTCAGGTCCCATATCAGGCTTCCTAGCCCAGGGTTCTAGTGCTGGTAAGAGAATTCCCTACTGACTGTAAAAACTAGTGGAGATTGTGGCTGAGTGAGACAAAGGGCTGGGAAGGTCACAGAGTTTCTGCTTAAAGGACCTGCATGTACACTTACCCACTGGTAGACTCCACGCTCTGAGCTCTAGCATGGGGGCAGCAGTTCGAAAGATGCCGGAAACATGTAGGGGGGAACTGAGTTGTCTGGCTTCAGGGCGAGGACTGGAGGGGCAGATTTCTCTCAAACAGAAGTGTTGGCAGAGGGCATTGTTTCTTTGCTGAGCCCTTCCTTACCCAGCTTACAGAACCAGGCAAGTGCCATATCTGAATCTCCATCAACATAGCTAACACTGGTCACCCTACCCTGGCAAGAGACCCTGCCCCTCCCAACACGCAGGTCCACACAAGCCACTTTACTAAATTTTCCTTACAAACACCTGTCTTAGCTCATGCTGTGTACTTTCTTAAAAATCTCTCAAAGGTTCACAAAACGTAAATAAGCAGCATCTGGCTTCAGCATGCCCCATGCCTCTAATTGAGCAGCCCTAAGGCTGGAACTAGTGGCAGTGGGCCTCAGTTTCTGGCTCGGCCTCTCAAGGGACTTCCAAGCTCAGTGCAGGTGGAAGCCATCTGCAGATTGCTTGATGGCTCATGCCATATGGCCCTGGGCATGGCACAGGCTGCAGCTGAACTTGGCCTGGAGAAGGGCCTCTCACAGGAGTCCCTGGCCTGCGTGCCTGGTGGCCAACTTCAGTATGAGCTATAGCACCACCTGGGGCCACATCTGAGAATAATACACATAACAGGCACACTGGGCAGAGCCCTGCTAATTTGAATGCTGCTCTGTTGGGTCATCCCCTGTACAACAGCTCCTTCACTGGTCATGGCCAGTCATCACAACCAATCAGTCCCAGGGTCAGTTCCACCCAGTGACAGGCAAATAGTAACCAAAGCTCAACTACAATAGGAAGGCACACACAACCCATACAAAGAACATATATAGAGTACTCACTTCAGGTGACCAGAGAAGACTGTTTCACTAGACGCCACAGTACGTCTACTCCATAAGTCCACTTTACTAAGACCAGGAGACATAGCAGTCCTACCTAATACATATAAACAAACATAAGTATGCAGCCACAATGAGAAGACAAAGAAACATGTCCCAAATGAAAGAACACAACGGAGCTCCAGAAATAGACTAAACAGACAAGCAATGTATCAGATGCAAAGTTCAAAACACTTGTTATAAGAATGTTCAATGATCTTAGGAGAAGAGTAGATGAATTCAGTGAGAACTTTAACAAAGAGAAAATGTAAAAATGGGGATATGAAACATAGAAAAGAACCAGTCAGAAACAAAGAATAAAATAACTGAAATGAAGAATACCTTAGGAGAAATTAACAGTAGATTAGAAGAAGCAGAGGATTGAATCAGTAATTTAGAAGATAAGGTAATAGAAAACTCCCAATCAAAAGAGCAACAAAAAAAGAATTCCCCCCTCCCCGCAAATGAAAGTAGTTTAAGAAGTTTCTAGGACATCATCAAGTGTAGGCATTGAAAACATATTTCAAGAAATAATGACTGAAAATTTCTCTAACTTGGTGAAGGAAGTAGACATAATAGCCCAGGAAGTGCAAAGAGTCCCAAACAAAATAAATCTAAAGAGGCTTGCACCAAGACACATCACAATTAAAATGCCAAAGGTTAAAGACAAAGAGAGACTCTTAAAAAAAGCAAGAGAAAAGCAATTAGTTACCTACAGGGGAGCTCCTATAAGACTGTCAGTTGGTTTCTCAACAGAAATTTTGTGGACAGGATTGGCAGGAAATATTCAAAGTGATGAAAAGCAAGGACTTACATTCAACATTACTCTAACCAGCAAAGCTATCAGAATTAAGAACAGATAAAGAACTTCCGAGATAAGAAAAAGCTAAGAGAGTTCATAATCACCAAACTAGTATTGCAGTAAATGTTGGAGGGACTCATTTAAGCAGAAGAAAAAGGAAAAAAATATATATGAATAATAAAATGGCAATAACTAAATATCTGGCAACAATTACTTTATTTTTTTTACAGCTTTATTGAAACATAATAGACAGTTGCTCATCTTTATAGTGTACAAGTCAATGCTTTTTTTTCAATTATAGTTGACATACAATAATATATTTCAGTTGTGCAGTGTAGTGATTAGAGTTCTATATAACTCAAGTAGTGATCACCCCACTAAATCTAGTACTCCTCTTCCCTCTTGCATGTTTATTATAATACTATTGACTATTTTCTTTATGCTATCCCTTGTATCTCCATAACTGTTTTTTAACTATCTATTTGTACTTCTTGTCCCTTTGCCCTTTTTCAATGACCCTCCAACACCCTCCCAACTAGAGCCCACAAAATATCTCTGTATCTATGAGTTTGTTTTTGTTGTTGTTCATTTTGCTCTTTAGATACCACATGTATGTGAGATTATGCAGCATTTGTCTTTATCTGACTTACTTCATTCAACACAATATCCTTTAGGTTCATCATGAAAAATCTTTTCCATCCCTTTTTTTTAGTCTGCATGTGTCTTCTAATCTAAAGTGAATCTCTTGTAGGAATCATATGTAACAGTTTTGTTTTCTTCTTGATTCAGCCACCCTATTTTTTGGTTAGAGGGCTTAATTTTTTTTAATTTGAGGTACTTTTGGTAGATATGTAGTTATTGCCATTCTTTATTCATGTTTTGATACATTTTTTTTTCTTCCTAAAGAAGTTTCTCCAACATTTTCTATAATCATGGTGTTGTAGCGATGAACTCCTTCAGCTTTTTTCTTGTCTGGGAAGCTATTCATCTGTCCTTTGAGTCTAAATGATAGCTATACTGGATAAGCTTGGTTGTAAATCCTGGGGTTTCATCACTTTGAATATTTTGTGCTGAGTCCTTCTGTTTTGTAACGTTTCTTTTGAGAAATTAGCTGTCTGTCTTATGGGAGCTCCCTTGTAGATAACTAACTGCTTTTCTCTTGCTGCTTTTAAGATTATCTCTTTATATTAACTTTTGGCATTTTAATTATGTGTCTTTGCATGGGCGTCTTTGGGTTCATCTTTTTTGGGACTCTCTGAGCTTCCTGGGTTTTTATGTCTATTTCCTTCACCAGATTAGGGAAGTTTTCCATCATTATTTCTTCAAATAGGTTTTCAAATTCTTTTTTCTCTCTTCTCCTTCTGGTACCCTTCTAATGCAAATGTTACATTCAATTTTGTCCCAAAGGCTCCTTAAATTATATTTATGTTTTTGGATTCTTTTTTCTTGTTGCCATTCTGATTATATGTACTCATTCTCATCATCTATATCAGTGATTAGCTTCATCCACTCTGCTGATTCCCTCAAATATACTCTCCATCTCAGATAATGTATTCTTCATTTCTGACTGGCTCCCTTTTATAATTTTCATTTCCATTTTTATTTTTTTAAATCTCTTTGTTAAAGTTCTCAGTAAGTTCATCTACCCTTTCCCTAAGTTCATTGAGCATCCTTACAAGCAGTGTTTTGCATTCTGTATCTGGCAGATTGCTTGACTCCATTTTTCCTGGACCTTTGTTCTGTTCTTTCATATAGGAAGTACTTTTTTTGTTTCTCCATTTAGCTATATTTCTGTGTTTGTATCTATTTAATAAGCAAAGCTCCTAAGTCTCCCAGTTTTATTAGAGTGGCTTTGTGTAATAGATGTCCTGTGGCATAGTCCAGAGAGGGGTCCAACTGCAGGCTAAGTTTAGCTCAAGTCTGTGCCGATCCAGGGCCACTTGGTAAGATTTAGCAAGCAATCCACAGATGTTTTGTTTATAGTTGCTTCAAGAGGGCATGTCAGAAACTGAGGTCAGATGCCACTAGTGCGGGGCTTGGAGTTACTCGGTAAGGGACACAGGGCATGCCAAAGACACTACCAGATGTGACTTAGGTAGGGCTACAAGTTGGGAAAGGTGGAGTTTTCTAACGATAATTACTTTTAATGTCAATGGATTAAATGTTCCAATCAAAAGATGGGGTGGGAGAATGACTAAACAAACAAGATGTTTGATTCTAGGATATCCACATGCACACTATTGTCTATCATCTGCAGATATGTCCCTATAGCTGCGAAGTTCTCTGCAGCCCAGGATTAAAGATTATGGGGGACTTTGGAGAAACATGGCAGAGTGAGAGACATCCCCAGATCTCACCCCTTGAAACAACAATAAGTTGAACATCTAAAACTCAACAACAACAAGAACACTCAGGCTGCACACCAGCATGTCTGAGCATGTGAAATGCACATAAGAGCTACCACATGTCAGAATGCTGGGTGTTGGGTGATGGACTGGGAGAAATAAAAAAGCTGCCTTTCACAGCCAGAGCTCCCTGTAGGAGAAGGGGAAAGGAAGGAGGTGCAGTGGTTCCCTAAACAGCCCTACCTGAGAGAGCTGTGAGCTCCATGCAGCTGGCAGCAGGACCCAGTCATCGAGGCAGAAAGCAGAGAAGAGAGGACAGACAGAACAGAAACAAAAATTAATTTTTACCAGCCAAGGCTGTAAAATCTGGGCTGAGCCACAGCCCAAATCCCCTAACCCAGAGATCCCCTACCTCCATATCCACTGAGACAGAACAATGCAGAGAACCAAAGAATCCAAGCAAATGCTGCCGAAACTGTCGCTAACACTGACAGGGACTGAAACTGAGGGTAGCGAGCATAATTAAACATCTATAAGAAAAACAAAAACAAAAACAAAACATTATTAAGGTTTTGTATAAAGCAGGAATCCAAGAGGCTTAGATGACACCTACTGGAAACCAAAAGGAAAGTGCCTTCTTTGCAAAAAGCTAAAGAGAGACCTTTATATAATAAATCTTTCTGGAAAAAAAGCAGAATACATTTCTTTTAATGCCCAGGCAGAGAAATAGTCCATTAAACACCATGAACAACAAAGGTGACAAGGTATCTCAGAAAGAAAGAGAAAAATCTCCAGAAAAATAAGCTTACAGACATAGAAATATGTGACTTAAATGACAAAGAATTCAGGATGATATTCTTAAAAAAATTCAGTGAGATCTGAAATGAGTCATACCAACAATTTCAAGAAGTGGAAAAAACAACCAGATAAGCAGACTGAGTTCTTTCGCAGGGAGATTGAAACCCTCAAAAAGAACCAAAAAAGAACCAAATAAAGACAAAAAACACACTACAAAAGATGAAAAATGAAATAGCAAGCCTAGGAAATAGAGTTGACCAAATGGAGGAAAATATCAGTGATATCAAAGACAGAAATCTAGAAATAAATCAGAAGGAAGAAGAGAGAAATTGAAGAATGAAAAATAATGAAAGAGAAATACAAGAACTAGATGATACTACCAACAGAGGAAATATAAGAATAATGAGAATTCTTGAAGGGAAGGAAAAGAAGCAGGGACTAGAAAGCATTTTCAGACAAATAGTTGACAAGAACTTCCCAAATCTAAGGAGCTTGGAATTCAAGAAGTCAACAGAACACTTAATTATCTCAAACCCAAAAGGCCTTCACTAAGACACATTATATTAAAGTTATCAAAAATCAAGGACCAACACAGAATTCTCAGGGCAGCCAGAGAAAAGAAGATGGTAACCTATAAAGGAAAACCCATTAGATTATCATCAGACTTCTCAGCATAAACCTTATAAGCCAGAAAGGAGTAGAATCAAATATTCAAATTATTAAGTGAAAGGGACTACAAGTCTAGAATAATTATCCAGCTAAGCTCTCCTTTAGATATGAAGGAGAAATAAAGACCTTTCCAGACATACAAAAATTAAGGAAATTCTCTACTACAAGTCCTGTACTATAGGAAATACTGAAAGGGGTCAGTTCACCTAACAAAATGACACACACAAAAAATACATAATTAAATACAAATGCATAGTTAAATACAAATAAATAACTATCTTTTACATATTCTTAATGGTAACCATAGGCCAAAGATTCAGAACTGAAGTACATAACATAAAACAAGAAGAACCAGGGGAAAACCCCACAAAAGCCAAATAAATTAAAGAAAACAGACACATAAGGACAAGGGAGCAATGGAAAAACCAAGCTATCAGAAATCAAAAGAAAAAATGGCTATAAGAAGACCTCATATTTCAATAATTACCCAAAATATTAATAAACTGAATTTGACAATAAAAAGGCATAGAGTTGCAGAATAGATCATCAAAACAAACAAACAAACAAAAACCCAACAATATACTGCCTCCAGGAAACACATCTTAGTTCCAAAGACAAATATAGACTCAAAGTGAAATGGTGGAAAATTATATTTCAAGCAAATGGCATTCAGAGAGAAGTGGGAGTAGCAGTACTAATATAGGATGAAATAAACTTCAAAATAAAAAAAATGTAAAGAAAGATACTGAGGGACATTTCATAATGAAAAAGGGAATCATGCACCAAGAAGACATAACACTTATTAATATCTATGCTCCCAATCAGGGACCCCCGAAATATGTAAAGCAATTACTAAAAGAATAAAAGAGAGAAACATACCAAAACACTATCGTAATAGGGGACCTAAATACCCCACTGTCATATATGGACAAATCATCCAAACTGAAAATCAATAAGGAAATAACATTCTTAAATAACACACTACACCAACTGGACATAATTGACATGAACAGAGCCTTTCACCCCAAAACGGTTGCTTATACATTCTTCTCTAGAACACATGGCACATTCTCAAGGGCTGACCACATACTAGGAGGAGGGAGATAGCCTCAAGAAATATAAGAAGATTGAAATCATACCGACCATATTCTCTGATCACAATGCTTTGAAACTAGAGATCAACTGCAAAAAGACATCAGGAAGAACCACAAATACATAGAGATTAAACAACATGCTACTGAAGAATAACTGGGTCAAAGAAGAAATCAAAAGAGAGATCAAGAGAAACACATAAACGAATGCTAATGATAGTACATCATATCAATACTTTTGAAACATGGCAAAAGCAGTCATAAGAAGAAAGTTCATATCATTACATGCCTATCTCAGAAAACAAGAACGAGCACAAATAAACAACATAACGCTTCAACTGAAAAAAAAAAACCAAAAAAAAACAAACTAGAAAAGGAAGAATAAATGAAGCCTAAAGTTAGCAGAAGGAAAGATAATCAAAATTAGATCAGAAATAAATGAAATTGAACACACATGCAAAAAAATAGAAAAAATAAATGGAACAAAAAACTGTTCTTTTGAGAAAGTTAATAAAATTGGCAAACCCCTGGCTAGACTCACTAAAGAAAAAAGAGAGAAAGGACTCAAATAACAAAATTAGGAATGGAATGGCGAAAATTATGACAGGTACCACAGAATGCAAAGGATCATACAGGAATACTATGAAAAATTATATAACAACAAATTTAATAACCTAGAAGAAATGGACCAGTATTTAGAAAAATACAACCTACCTAGATTGAATCAAGAAGAACAGGAAAATCTAAATAGACTGATCAACATTATAGAAATTGAAACAATCATCAAAAACCTACCAAAAAGTAAAAAAGTCTAGGACCAGATGGCTTCACCCAGTGAATTCTACCAAACATTCAAAGAAGATTTAATACTTATTCTCCTCAAACTTTTCCAAAAAATCAAAGAAGAGGCAATACTTCCCAACTCATTTTATGAGGCCAATATTATTCTGATACCAATGTGGTAAAGATAATACACACACAGAAAACAAAATTACAGACTGAGATCTCTCATAAACACAGATACAAAAATCCTAAATAAGATACTAGAAAACCGAATATGGCAACATGTTAAAAAGATTATATACCATGATCAAGTGGGCTTCATCCCAGAGGAACAGGAATGGATCAACATATGCAAATTATTTATGTGATACACCACATAAACAAATTAAAAAGTAAAAACCATATAATCATATCAATAGATGCAGAAAAACCCTTCGACAAGATACAGCACCTATTTATACTCAAAACTTTAACAAAATCGGTATAGAAGGAAAGTACCTTGACATAATAAAGGCCATATATGACAAACCTTCAAGCAACATTATATATAATGGTGTAAAACTAAAAACCAAGATCAGGAACAAGGCAAGGCTGTCCACTATTGCCACTGTTACTCAATATAACATTGGAGATTCTAGTGAGAGCAATAAGGCAAGAGAAAGATATAAAAGGCATCCATATAGGAAATGTAGAAGTCAAACTGTCACTATTTGTGGATGACATGATTCTCTATATAGAAAGCCCTAAAGACTCCACAAGAATACTACTAGAAACAATAAGCAAATACAGTAAAATCTCTGGATACAAAATCAGCATTCAAAAATTTATAGTGTTCCTATACTCTAATAATGAAGCATCAGAAAAAGAAGTGGAAAAAATAATTCCTCTTGCAATTGCGACAAAAAGAATAAAATACCTAGTGATAACTTTAATAAAATATGTGAAGAACCTATATAATGAAAACTATAAGACTCTATTAAAAGAAATCGAAGAAGATACAAAGAAATGGAAAGATATTCTGTGTTCTTGGATTGGAAGAATCAACATAGTTAAAATGACCATATTACCTAAAGCATTTTACAGATTTAATGCAATCCCCATCAAATCCCATCGGCATTTTTTAAAGAAATAGAACAAAAAATCATCTGATTTTTATGGAAGCACAAAAGACCTCGAATTGCCAAAGCCATCCTGAGAAAAAAAACAAGGCTGGAGGCATCACTCTGCTTGACTTGAAATTATGTTACAAAGGAACAGTAATCAAAATGGCATGATTGGCAGCAAAACAGACACATGGACCAGTGGAACAGAAATGAGAGTCAAAAAGTAAATCCATATTTATATGGGCAAATAATTTTCAACAAAAAAGCCAAAAACTAGCAGCGGAGAAAGGAAAGCCTCTTCCATAAATGTGCTGAGAAAACTGGAAAGCCATCTGCAAAAAATATGAAACTAGGCTGTTGTCTATCATCACACATCAAAATTAACTTAAAATGGATTAAGGACCTGAATATAAAAGCCGAAACAATAAAGTGCATAGAAGAGAACATAGGAACTATACTCTATGGCCTTGGACTTAAAAAGGATTTTATGAATTTGACTTCAAAAGTAAGAGAAGTAAAAGCTATAATAAATGAATGGGACTACATCAAACTAAAATGCTTATGCTTAGCAAAGGAAATTGTCAACAAGATAAAGAGAATGGGAAAATATATTTGCAAGGAATACCTCCAATAAAGGCCTAATATCCAAATTATACAAAGAACTCATACAACTCAATAACAACAACAACAAAAAATAAACGATCCCATCGAAAAATGGGCAGAGGATCTGAACAGACACTTCTCCCTAGAGGACATACAAATGACCAACAAATATTTGAAAAGATGCTCAACCTCACTAGCTATTAAGGAAATGCAAATTAAAACCACAATGAGATACCATCTCACACCTGTTAGAATAGCTATAATCAACAGGAAAGTAATAAAAATGTTGGAGAGGTTTCGGAGAAAGAGGAACCCACATATACTGCTGGTGGGACTACAAATTGGTATGGCCACTATGGAAAACAGTATGGAGGTTCCTCAAAAAACTAAGAATTGATCTACCATATGATCCAGCAATCTTTCTACTGGGTATTTACCCCAAAGACTTGAAAACCCATATCTGAAAAGATATTTGCACACTGATATTCACAGCAGCATTATTCACAGTGGCCAGGACATGGAACCAACCAAAGTGTCCTACTATAGATGATTGGATAAAGAAGCTGTGGTGCATATGTATAATGGAACATTACTCAGCCATAAGAAGAGATAAAATATTGCCTTTTGTGACAACCTGGATGGACCTCGAGATAATCATGCCAAGTGAAATAAGCCAGACAGGAAAAGTTGAAAATCACATGATATCCTTCATATGTGGGATATAAACCTAAAAGTAACAAATGAGCAAGACAAACAAACAGAGACACATGGACATGGACACTAGACTAGTAGTCATTAGCAGGTAAGGGGGAGGTAGGAGGGGTAAGGTAGATGGGGTAAATGGGGTCAAATGTATGGTGACAGAAAGAAATTTAACGATGGAAGGTAAATACTGTAAATATATATAGTCCTTATTGTTAAAATGTACAACTGAAAGTTATTGGATTTCATTAATCAATGTCACCATAAAAATAAATAAATAAGTAAGTAAGTAAGTAAATAAATAAAAAGAAAAAAAAGAAGACTCTTAGCTGTCTACAAGAGACTCACTTCAGATTGAAAGACACACACAGATTGAAACTAAGGAGATGAAAAAAAGATGTTTCATGAAAATGGAAAGAAAGAAACAAACAAAAAACTGAGGTAGCAATAATCATACCAGACAAAACAGACTTTAAAACAAATGGTATAACAGCAGACAAAATAAAGACCCAATTATTCCACTTCTGGGTGTGTATCTCAAGAATCTCAAAACATTACTTTGAAAGGACATGTGAATTCATATGTTCTTTGCAGCATTTACAGTAGCCAAGATATGGAGGCATCCTGGAAGTCCATCAATGGAGGAATGGATAAAGAAGAGGTGGTGCATGTGTGCGTGTGTGTGTGTGTGTGTGTGTGTGTGTGTGTGTGTGTGTAATGGAATATTACTCAGCTATAAAAAAGAATAAAATCTTGTCATCTGTAACAACATGGATGGACCTAGAGGGTATTGTGCTGAGTGGAGTAGGTCAGAAAGAGAAAGGCAAATGTTACATATGGAATCTAGAAAATATGATAAACAAACAACATAAACAAGGTCATAGATACAGATAGTGGTTTGATCGATTTTCAGACTGAAGGGTGAGGCTTGAATGAAAGGGGAGAAGACTAAGACTTACAAACTGGTAGTTACAAAATAGTCATGGGGATGTAGAGTATAGTATAGGGACTATAGTCAGTAGTATTGTAATAACTATGTATGGTGTCTGATGAGTACTGGATTTTTCAGTGTTATCACTTCATAAGTTATATAAATGTGTAACCACTGTGCACCTGAAACTAATATAATATTGTGTGTCACCTATATTTGAAAAAAATTATATACAAAATCAATATTGAAAAATTCATAGTGTGCCTGCATACTAACACTAATTTTTTAGAAAAAGAAATAAAAAAGCAATTCCTCTTTCATTTGCAATAAAAAGAATGAAATATTATTAATAAACTTAACAACACATGTGAAGGACCTATATACTGAAAACTACAAGACATCATCAAAAGTTATTGAAGAAGACAAAAAATGGAAAGATATTCTGTGTTCATGCATTGGAAGAATCAACATAGTTAAAATGACCTTTTTACCCAAAGTAATATACATATTTAATGCAATTCCAATAAAAATCTCAATGGCATTTTTTAAAGAAGTAGAACAACAAAAAAATCATCAAATATGTATGGAAACACAAAAGACTTCAAATATCCAAAGCAATGTTGAGAACAAAGAACAAGGCCAGAGGTATCGCTTTGCCTGACTTTAAATTACACTACAAAGTGACAATAATCAAAATAGCATGGTATTGGCAGAGAAACAGACATTCAGACCAATGGAATAGAATTGATAGCCCAGACATAATTTTTGACAAAGGAGCCAAAAACACACAATGGAGAAAAGAAAGCCTCTTCAATAAATGGTGCTAGAAAAATTGGAATGCCACATGCAGAAATGAAACTAGACTGCTATCTAGACTGCTGTCACTATACACCAAAATGAACTCAACATGGATCAAATAACTGAATATAAGACCTGAAACAATAAATCGTATAAAAGAAAACATTGGTATTAAACTCATGGATCTTGTATTTAGAGAGAATTAATGAGTATGACTTTAAAGGCAAGGGAAGTAAATGCAAAAATAAATGAATGGAGCTATATTAAACTAAAAAAGCTTCTGCACAGCAAAAGAAACCATTGATGAGATAAAGAGGCAGCCAATTAAATGGGAAAAGATATTCACAAATAACTCCTTCCATGAGGAGCTAACCAAAATACAGAAAGAACTTGTACAACTCAACAATAAAAAACAAACAATCCAATTTAAAAATGGACAGAGGACCTGAACAGACACTTCTCCCAAGAAAATATACAAATGGCCTCCAGACGTATGAAAAGATTCTCAGCTTCACTAGCTATTAGGGAAATTCAAATCAAAACTACAATGAGATATCACCTCACACTTGTTAAAACAGTTATCACCAACAGGACAAGTAATAACAAGTGTTGGAGAGGTTGTGGGGAAGAGAAAACTTTTGTGCACTGCTGGTGGAAATGTATATTGGTGCAGCCATTATAGAAAACAGCATGGAGGTTCTTGAAAAAATGTTCATACACCATTATTCAT
>NW_011889496.1:879488-891725 GCF_000151845.1 Pteropus vampyrus | reverse complement strand
CCATAATAAAAATGAAATACACACAATACGATCAATGGAATATTTCTCAGCCATAAGAAAAATGAAATACTACCACGTGTGATAAAACGAATGGATTGAGGTTTTCATGCCAAGCAAAATAATTCAAACAGAGAAAGTTGAGAACAATATGATTTTACTCATATGTGGGATATAAGACTAAAAGCAACAAATAAACAACAGAAAAAATAAAACACACAGACACAGACATCAGTTTAGTGGTTATCAGAAGGAAAGAGGAACAGGGGAAGGTAGATAAGGGTAAAGGGGGTCAAATATATGGTGATGTAAGGAAATTGAACTATGACATATTATTGAATTGTGTACTTGAAACCTATATAATTTTATTAACCAATCTCTTCCCTATAAATTTAATAAAAACTTTACCAATAATATAAGTATACATTTTGCAGTTTATACATTATCTTTACTGAATTGTCTTATTTGATTTTCCCAATAAAGTGTTTAGATATGAAAAGGGGGTTAAACATATGATGACGGAAGCAGAATAAACTATGGGTGCTGAGCGCACAGCATACGATGCAATATACAGATGATATATTATAAAACTGTATACTTGGAACTTATATAATTTTATTAACCAGTGTCACCCCAATAAGTTTGATAGAGCTAAGAAAAATAAGTCAGACAGAAAAAGTTGAAAACCAAATGATTTCACTTATCTATGGTATATAAAACTGAAAGCAACAACCAAACAAGACAAACAAAAACTCATAGACACAGGAGGGGCAAAGAAAATGGCGTAGATTATAGAAACTCTGTTCATCTCTCTGGCAACCAAATCAAAGTTGTGAAGGAAACGAGGATTAAACAGTAAAGAAAATCACCTGGGATTTAGATGAAGAAACCATACAACTTGGGAGAAAACTAAGAAATCATCTGCAATGGCAGAAGGTAGGATGAGGCAAGGATGCAAGACTGCCTTGTCCCGAATTGCTGAGGGAGACAGAGGCCATAGCAGCAGCAGCTAGAAGCTGCAGACGCTTCTTAAAGGGGCCGTGTTCATGAGCAGACTTTCTCGGTGATGGACCTGCTCAATCTGTGCATAAAGCTGGTTCAGCTGCTCAGAGGGCACCAGGGACTTACAGGAGGACACTGAGTTGTCGGAGTGAGGGTTGAGGCGAGACTTGCTCTGTACAGAAGTGCGGCGGTATCCATTGTTCCCTGTTGAGCCCTCCCTCCTCCCAGTGCATAGACTCAGTGCTGCCATAGCAGAGATGTCATCAAACTGGATAACAGAGGTTGCTCTGCCCAGAAGATTACCTGAAACTCTGCCTTCCCCAATTTGTGGCCCCACCCAAGGCACATCCAGGTGTGCCTTCGCTTAGTGAGGTGCCCCTTGCTGAGCAGCGCCTAGACTCACACTGGTGGTAGATGGCCTCAGATTCTGTTGTGGCATTTTGAGGCAACTGTAAGCACAGCATCTGTGGATTGCTTGCTGAATCTTAACAGGTGACCCTGGAGGGGCACAAGCTGGGGCCAAACTTGGCCTGCAGCTGAACCCTTCTCAGGACTGTGCCACCGGACACCAACCACACAAAGCTGCACTAAGACTGGGATACTTAAGACACGTGCATAGTACATAGAAGCAGACACAGAAAGGCAGTCAAAATGGGAAGACAAAGAAGCAGAAACCATATGAGAGAATAGAACAGAGATGCAGAAATAATGGATTCAAGCCATCTATGGATGCAGAGTTCCAAACACTGGTTATAAAGGTGCTCAATGAACTTATGGAAAATGTAGATGAATTCAGTGAGAACTTAACAAAGAGATAAAAAAAAAACCATAAAAATGAAAATGGAAATTTTAAAATAGAAGCAGTGAGAAATGGACACATTATCTGAGATGAGATGTATATTAAATGAAATAAACAGAGTGAATAAAGAAGAGGATCAAATGACCTATATAGAGGTTGAGAAAGTCAAGGACACCCAATCAGAACGGCAAGAAAAAAGAAGCCAAGACTATAATAATAATTCAAGGAACCTATGGGACACTATTCAGTGTAAAAACATCCATGTCATAGTGGTACTGGAAAAAAACAAAAACAAAAACAAAAACAAACAAACAAACAAACAACAACAAAAAACCAAGATGTTGAAGAGCTATTTGAAGAAATAACGATGGATAACTTCCCTAACCTGATGAAGGAAATAAACATAAAACCCAGGAAGCTCAGAGAGTCCCCAAAACCAGGAACCCAAAGAGGCCCATACCAAGACACATCAAATTAAAATGCCAAAGATTAAATACAAAGAGAGAATGTTAAGCAGCAAGAGAAAAGCAGTTAGTTACCTGCAAGGGAGCACACCTAAGACTGGCTGCTGATTTCTCAAAAGAAACTATGCAGGACAGAAGGACTTGGCACAGAATATTTGATGTGATGAAAACCCAGAATCTACAACCAAGAATATTTTATCCCTCAAAGCTATCATTTAGAGTTGAAGGACAGATAAAGAGCTTCTCAGACACAAATAAGCTAAAGGAATTTATCATCAACAAGCCAGTATTATAAGAAATGTCGGAGGGACTTCTTTAAGAAGAAAAAAATGTATCAAAAACATGAATAAAGAATGGTAATAACTACATTCCTATCAACAAGTACCTCAAATACAAGAGACTCACTTCATATCAAAAGATGCACACAGACGAAAAGGAAGAGGATGGAAAAAGATTGCCTTCATGGGCCTAGAGAGTATTGCACTGAATGAAATGTGTTGGATAGAGAAAAACAAATATTGCATGATTTCATGTTCATGTGGAATCTAAAGAACAAAATCAACAACAACAACAAACATGAAAATGAACTCATAGATACAGAGAATATTTAGAGGGATGTTAGATGGGAGGGTGGTTAGGGGGACAAAAAAAAAGGCAAAGGGATTAAGAGGTACAAATGAATAGTTGCAGAATCTACATGGAGATGTAGAGTGTAGCATGGAGAAGATGGTTAATGTAATATGTAAGGGGGAAGAGGGGTACTAGATTTAGTTGTGTGATCACTTTGTGAGTTCTGTGGATCACTGATCACTATGCTATACAACTGAAACTGGTATATTATTGTATGCCAACTATAACTGAAAAAAACCTCATTGAATTGTACAATGTAAATATAAAGAATTGTCTATTATGTTTCAATAATGTCAAAAAAAAAAAGAAAAAGAAAACTCATAGACACAGACAACAGTTTAGTGGTTACCAGAAGGAGAGGGGATGAGGTAGATAAGAGTAAAGTGGTTAAATGTATGATAATGGAAGGAGATTTGACTTTGGGTGGTGAACGCACAATGCAATATGCATATGATGTATCATAGAATTGTGCATATGAAGCCTATAAAATTTTATTAATCAATGTCAGCCTAATAAATTTAATAAAATAAATAAACTTTTAATGATTAATCTGAATGTAAAAAATAATTCCAGTATATAAATCATTTTATTCACTTGATGTTAGAGAAGAGTGGTGACTTTTTCTTTCCCCAGCTTTATAGAGGTATAATTGATATATAACATATGTAAGTTTAAAGTGCACAATGTGATAATTTAATTCACATATATATTGCAAAATGATTACTACAATTTTTTTTTGGTTGTGAAACATTTAAGATCTACTCTCTTAGCAACTTTGAAATATACAATACGGTATCGTTAACTATAGTCGCCACAATGAATATGAGCTCTAAAGAACTTACTTATCTTATAACTGGAAGTTTGTACCCTTTGACCAGTATCTCCCCATTTATCCTACCTACCACCCAGACTCTGACAACCACCATTTTATTGTCTGTTTCTATGAATTTGGCTTTTATTAGATCCTACATATAAGTGAGGTCATACAGTACTTGTCATTCTCTACCTGACTTATTTTACTTAGCATAATGCCTCAAGGTACATCCGTGTTGTCACAAATGGCAGATTTTTTTTTTATGGCTGAATGATATTCCATTGTGTATGTATGTGTGTATATATATATAACATATATATGCCAAATTTTATATATATATATATATATATATATATATATATATATATATATATATAAAATTATATATATATATATCACATTTTCTTTATCTATTCTTCAGTTGATGAACACTTAGGTTGTTTTAATGTGCTGGCTATTGTGAATAATGCTGCAATGAACATGGGAGTACAGCTATGTCTTTGAGACAGTGATTTTATTTCCTTCAGATATATACTCAGAAGTGGAATTGCTAGGTCATATGGTAGTTCTTCTGTTAGTTTTTTGAGAATGTCGATATTGTTTTTAATAAAGGCTATACCAGTTTACAATCCCATCTGATCCCTGTGCTGACAAAACTTCTTACAGACTGCCTGGGAAGAGCAGGAACTGAGTATAGGGCTGCTCCCTTTTAATATCTCTGAGAGTGCATATAGGAGTTTCTCACACAGGTTCCTTGGGCCAGCAGCACTGCTCATGGACTGTGGCTGGGAGGTACTGGAGCTGAATTTAGGGCTCTTTTAGGATCTTTGGGAGTGCAGACAGGAGTGTTTCCTACTGGTCCGTGGGAAGACATGTTTTCTGGTGGACAGTGACTATCAGGGGATTGCAGCCATATATAATAGGGCTCTCTCAGGATCTCTGGGTGTGCAGACAGAAATTTCTCCTGTTTCCTGTGCCAGCAGGCCTGTTCCTGGAATGTAGGTAGAAGGGGTCTAGAGTCAAGTATAGGATTCTTTCATAATCTTCAGGCATGCAGATAGGATGTCTCCTGCTGGGACTATGAATGCTCAGGGCAACCTGGAAGACTGTGGATGTAAGGAAGCTGGAACTGCACATATGGCTCCTTCAAATGGGAGTGCCTTCTGCAGGGTCACTGTGCCAACAAGCATGTTCTTGGACTGTGTCTGGGATGGGCTGGAGTGAAGTTACTGGACCCTTTCAGAATCTACAGTCTGACCAAGTTCGGTGGACTTTCCTCCAGGAGCTATATGAGCAGGTCTGAGAGTAGTTGGAGCAGGTTCATGGGCCACTTCAGAATACACAGCCAGAATAAAGATCTATTTGTCTATTACACAATACACAGGTGAGTGTAATAACTCTGGGTTCCTTGGTATATGGTGCTGGTGACAGACCCAAAACCACATGTGACTGTAGCTGGGAATAGAGCTGTTTCTGGGTTTGTAGTCAGGCCTATGTCAGAGAGTCAGTCATCTGGTACAAACCTGCCTTCTCAAATGGGTTCTCCTTGGTCTTGGACTGCACTGGGGTTTCATAATCTCCTATCTAATCTCAAATCCTACAAAGTCACTTTGGTCCACAGTAGGTGCCAAATTATTCTTGATGGAAGGAGTTACATGTGAGGGACATATTATTTGGTCATTTTGCTGACTTCGAATCCAAAGAATTGGTCATTTTGAATCTAACATTATCCTCTTAAGTGCAATTGCTTTGGAGAAAAACCTAAAATTTCTTGTCTTCAAGGGAAAAAATGCTTTATGTAAAGGTTTTTCTTTAGACAAATCTACATTTCTAAAGACAATAAAATGGATTTACTTCCATAGCACTAGAAAAACATGGCAAAAAGTATGTTAGATTTCCTTAGATTCAAGGTATAGAACTAACTGGTGAGAGGCAATTCTCTATGTGTCTCTTACTTTCATGCTCATGTTGGGAGCAGAAACACGTATTGCTTTTGTTCCAGAATATATTTTTCTTAATAAACAGCCTCAGAAGAGAAAGATATTCTTGTTTTCTGGAGACAAGTGGGCTTATTGCCCATATAAAAGATTCAGTTTCTTTATGATAAAGCAAAAATGTGCCAAACAATGTTAAACAGGCAAGGAAGACTTGATTCAAGGGTATTGTAATAGAAGAGAGAGACCATCACTCAGTCTGAACTTAGAAACACTGCCATTAAAAGAGAAATGATTCTTAAAGGATGGTGTGAACTAGTGGAAAAGTACAGGGAGACTTTAGGCCATCTGTGTTTGTTAATTGACTTTATCAAAAGGAAAAAATAAACTTCTCATAACTTTATGGCAGGAGGTAGTTTTGTAACTTGTAGCAAGGCATCCACCAAAACTCACCAAAGTTAGGCTCCTACCCTCCAGTAGAAACTGAGATATAAGAATAATATCTCCCTTGATGATTACATTTCAAACAATGGTTCCCAGGTCCTTAAGAAAGACATTCCTGGGTTATAAAACTAATGAAAGTTATTTTAAAATCATTTACATATCGGAGGTTAAGAGAAATAATTTACAATACAAATTTTATAAAGTAAATGCTCTAAGAAGAGGGATGTCAGGGATCTAGAGTCAGGAAAAAGCCTCCCTGAAATTTAGTCAAGCTGAAACATTAAGCCCGTCCTGGTCACTTGCTCTGAGTTGCTCTCCTATAACACAGACTACTGTATGTCTAGGTGTCACCTGGCTTCTTCATATTTTCTTGTGGGAATTGAGGCTCAGCATAAGCTTTGATACTCTGTCTACTGCAATTACTCTAAGTAATAAACTGTTCTTTGTCTTTGACCTAGGAGTCATTCATCAACATCCATAAAACTGTAGCAGACTAACTTCGCAGGTTGCAACTAGTGTAAAATTTCAGACTCCTAACCATTCTTCACATCAAACATGATTAATTTAATTAAGCAAAAATAATAGTTTTGGGGAGGCCTGTGGGCAGTTCCTATACAAGAAAAACGAGCTCAATAAGCAAGCCGTGTAAAATAAACAGAGCAAGTCAAAAATGTCAGCTGAAGGATCTTATTAATCATTTTTTAAGGGAATTATCATTGTACAGTTGTCAGCCCCTCTGTCTCTACTCAAGATTTTAAATCTTAGGTGAAAGAAAATGCTTACCTCTTTGAAATTACATCCCCAAACCTGTGGTCAGGAGGATCACTCTCTGTAATTTATTTCACCAATTGGCTCATGTGGAGTCAGTGAAAGATAGTTCTCTGAAGGAGGGATGCTGAACAAATCAAAATAATGATTCTCTATTAGAAATCCACCGCTAGATTTTTAAGTATGTACATATGTGTTTTCACACACAGAGCTATCTTTTCGTTTATCTAATTCCCAAAATATTCATCCTTAATCTAAGAAAATACTATATACCAAGCACTTCTGAGTGTTAGGCGTTTTTCTAGTTAGAGGATACATCAGTGAACAAAAACAAAAAATTCTGCCTTAATGAAGTTTATATTCTATTGCTGGGAAAGAAAACTAACAAAAACAGGATAATTAATAAATCATATGATATGTTAGAAAGTAATATGTGCTATGCAAGAAAAGTGGAGCAAGGCAAGAGAGTGGAGATGTTGGGAGTGATGATTTTAAATGGGATCTTCAGGGAGGCCTCATTAAGGAGAGATTTGAGCAAACATGTGAAAGAGGTAAGAAAGTTAACAGTTGCACACATATCTAGGAAAAGAGTATGGTACACAGAAACAGTACTCATTGCAAAGCTTCAAAAACTGGAGCATGCCTGGAATGTTCTAGGAAGTCCAGGAAACCATGTACTGTAATGGAGAGATGGAGGATGAAAGTAGTAGCAGATAAATTCAGAGAATTATTATCTATGATAATAAAGAGGGGCCAGTTAGGAGGCTGTTTGGTAATCTAGCTGCATGCAGGTTAAGTGCCGGAGTCAGCCGGCTGAGATGAACAGTACCTGAGAAGGGGAGTGAGGATTAAAGAAAAGACAGAGACAAGAGATAGAGTTGGGAGGGCGTACAGTGAATACTGCAGCCCCGAGTTTATTTACAACACACTACTTATAGCATCGCAATGAGAAAACAGCAGTCAAAACCCAAGGTCAGCCAAGTCACTTATCCTGTAAAACATTGAAGCTCTCACAACTCAGAACTCTCTGCTTTGCTATCAAGCTCCCTTCTTTGAAAATACTGAGTGCTTCAAATAGTTTAGTGCCACTTATCTCAGAGCTCGCCAAGTTAGCTCGGCTCCCAACAGCTAAGTATAATAGTATAATAGGGATAGATATTGACTATTGAATCAAGCAACATGAAGTAAAAAAAAATTATATTCACTACTCCTAAGAAGAGACTACCCCAAATAACAAATTAGTTGTGGCAACAACCTCTCAATCATATTCATTCCTCCTTTAGTTTTATCATAGTTCTACCTATTATTGCAATATTACACAGCTGTTGAACTAGATGTTCAATTTAAGAACCACCATTACACTTTTTAATACAAGGATATGAAACACAAAATAAACTAAAAGTTTTTTTTGTTTGTTTTAAAGTAAAACTACATTGGGGCTACGATCCTCACTTCTCCCACTTTATTATAGTGATATAATTGCTATCTATTTATGGTTGATCTACACATTTACCTTTGCCATGTTCCCTTACTTCATTTATCCTAGAATTTGATTGGCATTTGATTAAATCTCTGTTCCTGAGACGTCAGAGTCCTTGGATAAAATGCCTTGGATAAAATGGGATTGTAGATGTCTTCTTTTATCTCCAAGATAGATAGTATAATAAAAGATGAAAATGATTCTCAACATTCCCTTCTTTCTTTTTATCTCCATAATATAACTGTAACTTAATTTTCCTAAGATTGTCAGGTAAGTCACCCCAGGCAACATTATAATTCCTATATTTCCTCATTTGTTTAATAGCTTGGGAAGCCTGAAATTACCAATTGTTTTCATTGATCTAAAGAAACTTGGGCTCCTGATTCTATAGGCCAGTAGAGAAAAGACTGGGAAGAAAATATTTTAAGTGAAATTGGAGAATTTTGAGAATCAATTTCTATCTCACTCCCAAGGTTTCTACGAACCCACCATATACTAATTAATGTTTCAGATATTATTTTTCTTCTACAAGATGGCATAAGTCCTTTGTTTCAAGATCTTTTCTCAAAACTGGTATCATCCTGAGTTTTTGATAGGTAATTCCAGCAAATATAAGGCACAGTTGTGACAAACAGAAAAAAAAAATCAAAATTCAGTGTTAGTAAATATTGTTGGTATTCAGCAGTGAGTGAGAGCCAGGTAAACTTTTTGAGGCAAAGCAAATATTGATGAGTGCATAAGTAGCTTACACCACTGTCAGCATATCTGCTTTGTTTATCATCCCATTTGGTACATAGTGGGCTGGCAGAGAAGGAGGATGACTGTAATTTCCAAGTAGGTTGCCTTATCTCCTGGATTATTAACATTATTTTGTTTTAGGATCCTAATAAAATTTTTATGTGGAATATTATTATATGGAATATTCCACATATTATGTTTGCATTCAAAGACTATTCTTAGAGGTTGTTCCATCTATCTCTTTCATCAGTTACCTTGTTAACAATAATCGAATCTTTCTTTCAGGTCTAATAATTTGACAAGACCATAGCAGTTTGGATTGTTCAGGAGTATGTTGCTTAAGTTCCACATAATTGTGAATTTTCTAGTTTTCCTCATGGTTTTTAATTTCTGTTTTTATATTATAGAGGTTGGAAAAGATACTTAGTACAATTTCAATCCTCTTGGAATTTTAAAACTCATTTTCTGACATAACATATGATCTATCCTAGAGGATGTTCCATGTGTGCTTGAGAAGAATGTATATTTTGCTTCTGTTGGGTCAATTATTCTGTTTATGTTTGTTAATTTAAGTTGTTTTAAAGTATAGTTCAAGTTCAATGTTTTATTACTGATTTTTCTGTCTGGATAATCTATCTATTGTTGAAAGTGGGACATTGAAATCCATTACTACTATTGTATTTTTGTCTAATTCTCCTTCCATATCTGAAAGAATTTGCTTAATATATTTGGGTGTTCCAATGTTAGGTGCATCTATATTTAGAATTGTTATATCTTCTTGATGAATTGACCCCTTTATCATTATATAATAGCATTTTTTTGTCTCTTATTCCTATTTCAGTTTCTGTTTTCATAGAATATCTTTTTCCATTCCTTCACTTTGAAACTATGTGCTTAAAGCTGAAGTGATTTTCTTGTAGGAAATATATAGTAGGTCATTTATTTTCTTATCCATTCAGCTATTTTATGCCTTTTCGTTGGATAACTCAATTCGTTTACATTTAAAATAATTATTGTCAGATAAGAACTTATTATTTCCATTTTGTTAATTGTTTTCTGATTTTTGTCGTTCTTTGCTCCTTTTTTCCTCTCCTACTGGTTTCCTTTGTAAATAGATTTTCTATAGTTATATGTTTTGATTCCCTTCTCTTTGTCTTTTATGTATCTACTGTAGATATTTTCTCTGTGGTCACCATGAGGCTTATATGAAGCATCTTATAGTTAAAACATTATTTTTTACACTCATAACTGGTTACATACAAAGTTTTACTACCCACACACTTTTTATGATTTTGATGTCACAAATTATATGTTTTATATTGTTTATCTATTAACAAATTGTTGTAGATGTAATTTTATGGTTTTGTCTTTGGACCTTTATACTAGACATAAGAGATTAACCATATTGCTGTACTAGAGTATTTTAAATTCGACCATCTATTTATATTTACCAGTGTGTTTTATATTTTTATGTTTTATGTTAAATATAAACATCTTTTTTATTATTTATTATTATTTATGCTTACAACACCTGATCTCCTATCCAAGTACTAACCAGGCCCGACATTGCTTAGCTTCTGAGATCAGACATCGGGCTTGCTCAGGGTAGCATGGCCCAGATGAACCAGGACCTTCTGCATGTAAAGCAGACGTGCTAACCGTTACACTATGGAACCACATCCAGAGCAGCCTTATATTTCACTTGAGGAACTTCTTTCAGCATTTCTTGTAAGGTAGTTGTAGGGATGATGAACTCTTAGCTTTTGTTTTCCTGGGATTATCTTTATCTCTCCTTCATTTCTGAAGGATAAAGTATTCTTGGTTGGCATTTTTTTTTTTCCTTTAGCATCCCACTCTCCTTGCTCACAAAGTTTCTACTGAGAAATCTACTAATGCTCTTATGAATGAGGCTTTTATTTTTATAAGGAATTTTTTTTCTTGGTATTTTAAATTCTGTTTTCATCTTTTATTTTTGACAGTTTGATCACAATGTGTTTTGAAGTTATGGGTTAAATCTTTTTAGGGATTTATGAACTTCATAAACTGGATGTCGAAATTGCTACCCAGATTTGGAAAGTTCTAGCTATTATTTCTTTAAATAAGCTTTTTTTGCATATTTCTCTCTCTTCTTTTTTCGGAACTTCAATAATGTGTAGAATGTTTCTCTAGATGGTATTCCATAATTTACATAGTCTTTCTTCACTCTTTTTTATTTTTTTATTTTTATTTCTTTAAATTTTATTTCATTAATTTCAAGAATACCGTACATTGGTTAGACATTTATACAGCTTATAAAATGATCCCAATAATTGCTCTACTCTCCCCTGACTCTCCACTGAGCCATTACATTAATGCTAACTACATTCCCTATGCTGTACTCCCCATGCCTGTGACCATCTATTAACTATAAATACTTCTTTAACCCTTCACTCCATTCTCTCAGCCCCCACAGCCCCCTCGCCTCTGGCCATCACCAGATTGTCCTCTATTTATGGGTCTGTTTTTGATTAGTTTGTTCTTTTTGTTTCTTAGATTCCACATGTAAGTGAAATCATATGGTATTCATCTTTCTCTGTCTGACTTATTTCACTCACTATAATAACCTCTAGGTCCATCCATGTCATTGTAAATGGTAGGATTTCATTTTTTAGTGGCTGAGTAATATTCCATTGTATATATGAACCATAACTTCTTTATCCAAGTTTGTCGATGGGCATTTAGGTTGTTTTCCTATCTTGGCTATTGTAAATTGTGCTGCCATGAACAGAGGGGTGCATAGATCTTTACAAATTATTGTTTTGATTTTCTTTGGATAAATACCCAGAAGGGTAATTGGTAGGTCAAAAGGTATATCCATTTTTAATTTTTTGAGAAACCTCCAGACTGTTTCCATTGTGGCTGTTCCAATTTGCAATCCCACCAACAGTGTATGAGAGTTCCCTTTTCTCTACATCCTCACCAACACCTGCTGTTCTTTGATGTATTGATAATAACCATTTTGACAAGTGTGAGGTGATATCTCACTGTGGTTTTAATTTTCATTTCTCTGATTATTAATGACCTTGAGCATCTTTTCATATGTCTATTGGCCATCTGTATTTTTTCTTTGGAGAAATATCTGTTCAGGTCTTCTGCCCATTTTTTAGTTGATATGTTTTTTTTTTTTT